>NW_008594972.1:3240-3632 GCF_000691845.1 Merops nubicus | reverse complement strand
AGCAGGGGGCAGTGGGGATCACCCCCTGCTGCTGGCAGTGGCCACGGGGGTGCCCTGGAGAAGGGAAGTGCCAGCTCTTCTCCCCAGCCCCCATCACCCCACCCGCACTGACACGTGATGCTTTGCCTGCCCTCAATCCCTGGTACTGAGCACAGCTCCCCTGCACACCCACCCACCAGCACCCACTGCAACCTGCTCACCTCAATCCACTCCAATGACCTGGGGAGGGAGAAAAATCTCCTTCCCAGGCGGCCTGACCACCACCCTCACCCACAGAAGGACCATGGAGGGACTCACCAATTTGATAGCTACGTATTCGTTGGTGTAGAGGTTCTTTCCTGCAGGGAGAGACATGAAAAAGGCAATTAAAATCACGAGAGCCTTTGTGTGAG
>NW_008594972.1:0-3213 GCF_000691845.1 Merops nubicus | reverse complement strand
GCATAATGTCCAGAACAGTTTCAGCAGCTCCCACAGCACATAAACAGGCCTGGAGGCAGGAGCAGGATCCCGCAGTGGGGAGTTGCAACACGCCTGGTAATTACACCCAGATGGAATAGGTGGATTCCTCTGGGACAGGCAGGCTGCTGGGGGGCTGGAGCCAAGTCTGCTTCCCAGCCCGGGCCTGCAGGGATGTGGCTGGCCAAGGCAGGAGCAAGGCTGGGCTGTGCTGTTCCTCCCAGCCCCAGCCCTGCATGGAGAGGGGTCACCCTGCTGCCGGGGGGCTGCCCAGAGCTGGGGGACACTGCAGCACCCTGCAGAGGGTGGCAGGGAGGCAGCACCCCCAAGAGCAGTGGGGCAGTTTGAAGCTCTGCTGCTGGCAGGGGTTTGAAGACAGGGCAGGTAGGTGAAAAACCCTTTGGCAGGGCTGGGGTCACTCCTGGGGATGGCACATGCCTGTGTGTGTGTACAGACGTGTGTGGATCAACCTCACCCCTTGGGATGCTCCCAAGGTGCAGGGGAAGCCAGGAGCAGCCCCACGGCATGGCCCAGGCTGTATGAGGAGCTGAAGGGCCCCCTGTGCCACAGGGAGGGACAGACAACTGCCTCCAAGGGCCCAGGAGAGCTGGAAGGGCAGCTGTGCCATCCCAAAACCCTGGCAATGATTTCCCAGAGAGCTCAGCACCTTCACCAAACCCACAGAGGTTGAAGTAACAGTGTCTGCACATCACCCTGCTCAGCCTGGAGAGCCAAGGGATGTGAGGAAGGTGTTAGGCCTGGAGAAGCATCAGCACAACTTCTGTCCAGGTCCATAAAGTTAAATATTAATCCCAGAATCCAGAATCCCAGCGTGGTGGGGCTGGAAGGGACCTCTGGAGATCATCTCCTCCAACCCCCTGCTCCAGCAGCTCACCCACAGCAGGGTGCCCAGGGTCACAGCCAGGAGGGTTTGGGATCTCTCCAGAGCAGGAGACTCCACAGCCTCTCTGGGCAGCTGCTCCAGGCTTGGCCACCCTCACCCCAAAGTTTTTTTCTTCTAGAAGAGTTTTGCAGACCTCTCTGAGTGCCCCTGGTGCCAGAGCCCCCCAGCACCCGGGCAGAGCAGGGTTAAGAGCAGCGGGTCCCCCGCAGGCAGACAGGGGATCTGATGGAGCTGCATCTGTCTCCTCGGATTTTCTCCAAGCAATTTGCTCAGGGAACAAGCTCCTCCTGGCATAAGATTTCATCTGCCCCGACGGCTGCTCCCCACCTGAAGCAGCAATAAATCCTGAGGGGTGACATCAGAGGCAGCTGCCGAGCGGCAGCGGGATTAGGGGAAGAGGGATGAATGGGAGAGATTAACAGAGCTGCTCCTGCCAGGGACAGGCTCTGCAGCCACGGAGGGGCTGGGCCCTGCTGCCTCACCGACCCTCTCCCACCCCTGGGACCTCCCCCAGGCCACTCTTGTCTTCTCCTGGCTCTGTGAAACCAAATCCCTTCAGGGTGACGAGCAGGGAGGTGATTTGGGAGGAGCAGTGTCTGGGTAACAGCAGTGGGTGCCAGGCCCTGGGTTTGGCTCACCACAGACTGATGTGTCCTGGGGAGGAGCTGGGACATCCCCCAGACCCGTCTGTGGCTTCAGAGAGCTTGGGGAAACACTGGGTTCATGGGAACTTGAAAGAAGAACTGAAACCTTGATGGACCCAAGGGCAGCTCCCTGCTGGCATGAGCTGTCACCTCCCCACGCCTTGCTGGGGAGAGAAGAACTCCCTGACAGGAGCTGGAGCCAGGGGGGGGTCGGGCTCTGCTCCCAAGGAACAAGGGACAGGACGAGAGTAAACAGCCTCAAGTTGCCCCAGGGGAGGTTGAGGTTGTCCCTGAGGAACAATTTCTTGCCCTGGAGGGTTGCCCAGGGCTGTGCCAGGCTGCCCAGGGCAGTGGTGGAGTCCCCACCCCTGGAGGGGTTTCCAAGCTGTGGAGATGTGGGGTGAGGGACACGGGGCAGTGGGGACCTGGCAGTGCTGGGGGTGGTTGGACTCCATGATCTCAAAGCTCTTTCCAACCACACCAACCCTGGAGCCCGAGCTGGAAGGGAGGAGCAGCTTTTCTTCCACACACCAGGACCTCAGTGTTTTGCAGGCAATCCCAAGGGAGAGCAGAGCCAGGTACAGTCCTGCCTGCAACAGTGGCACAGGGCCCCCATCTGGGGTGGGCTCTGGCCTCAGGGTTGTGCAGTTTAGTCTGAAAAACTCACTGCTGCCTTCAGGGCAGTAATACACAACCAGAAAATGCACCCTGAGGTTAGGCTGGGTCTGAAGAAGTGGGAAAAAAAAATGCAGGGCTGTGCTTGGGGATGTCCACCTCGTCCTTGTTAGGAGGCATCTGGCCTGTCCCCACCACGCTGACCCCCCCTGGGGCTTGCTGGCACAGAAAGCTCCCAGCAGAAATGCTCTGGGAGCTGGCAGCCCTCACCCAGCACGAGAAAAGAGTCCAAATCTTTAGATACCCCCACGGTTCATCCCTCCCTGCAACGCTCAGAGGGCTCAGAGCTGAGAGGAAAGATGGGGGAGCACAGGGAGCACAGCCCGAGCTGCTGCCCGACCCCCTCGTCCCCTTCCCCCTGAGAAAAAAGGTGCAAAGAGCAGAACTGGCCTATCATGAGGAAAAAAGAAAATAGGAACAGGGAAGAAAAAGCCAAAGGGGAAAGAGGGAGGGCTGGGAGGCCCTGGGAACTTCCAGCCCCCCCACTCCGAGCTCAGGGAAACTTCCACACCTGGAATGTGCTGGAGCACACAGGGGGCTCTTCCACACCTGGCATGTGCTGGGGCACACGGGGGGCCAGGGGAGGACTCGAGCAGGGGGTGCTGCAGGACTCCCAGAGAAAAGGGGCTTTCAAGAGGGAAAAAAAAGGGGGAAAGCAGCAAGACAGGCGTCAGAAAGCAAATATTTGTGTGTGCAGAGAGGCCTTTGCCCAGGGCCTCGGTCCCAGCAGGTCCGGGCAGAGCAGAGCCGGAGGTGTGGGGGCAGCTGGATGAGGCTCAGCCCCGACCTGGCCACCCGAGGGGTGCCTGGGACCCCGTGGCACGGCCCCCCTGCCCCTGTGAGTCCCCAGCCAAGCAGCCCCCCCGTGCCAGCTGTGGGGGAAGGCAGCTGGGCACCCCCAGCACCGGGCACCACCAGCACCGGGCACCCCCAGTGCCCGGCCCGAGGGGCAGTGGCTGGGCCCCCGCCGCG
>NW_008594971.1:43554-48473 GCF_000691845.1 Merops nubicus | reverse complement strand
GATTCTATGATTCTATGATTTTTTTTATTTCCTTAAACCTAAGAAAAGTAACATGGCTTCTTGCTGTGCTCTTGGTTTCTTTTCCTGTGCCAATTACACTCCTATAAACAAGTTGCCTTAATTGTCCTGCTACAAGATTTCACAGTTGCCGTTTTTCTCTAAAACTTGTCTTAACTTAGACCTCAACTGGCTGTAGTCTCTGGACTGAATCTTAAACTAGGTGATTTTAGTGAGAAAAAAAAAAAAATAAAGCATTCTCGTTTCAAATGTAAATAATCAGAAGCAACCAACTAACCAATTCCATTCCTTGAGCTCTCTCTCTCAATTCCGGTCTCTGCTATCATCGTCTGGTTCCTCCCTTCACTCTCCTGATTTGTATGTCTTTATGGGGCACTTGTCTCCTGATTTTCTTTTTGTCTTCTTCACTCATCACCTTTTTCCTACTACCTGTCACCACTTCTATGTTCAGAGGATTGCAACCATTTATTTAAATTTCAAACCATAATAAAACCTGTACATCTAAATTAATCTGGATGCTTTTAAACAACTGCAACCCACTATGACAGATAACATTAATTAAGCTATTAAGCTATCCTAGAAACTTTCTACCCAAAGAAATTAAGCTGCTATGAGCATTGACTTCCAATTCCCTAAATGTCAAAGCTACATTTTTTTCCCTTTTTTGCTATTTTTTAATGGAGAGGATTTTAAATACAAAATAGTCACTTATTTGTCATGCTCTACTTGAGTCATTATACACAGACACTTCACCTGTTTGATATCTTCCATTCCTCATTTGGACAGTGAGAAATAACCCCTCAATCCCTAACACAGTTGCTCCATGCAACTGGAATTCACAACATAAGGAATGTTTATTGTCTCAACTGCCACTGGTCTGGTTTACAATATGCCAACACTTTCTGCTATAGTTATCAAGTGCATGTAAGGAGCAATGGATAGTCAACAAAAGGGAAGATGTATATGCGAACTTTTACAGCTAATTCATCAATCATATGCTCGAGAAAAAAAAAAAAAATCAGTCCCAACAGCTGAGTATTGCTCCATGTTGCATACAGGCTGATTCAGTCCTCAGTGAACGTAGAGGAGAAGAGAAAACTTCTGCACTGCAGTCCCTTCTCCCCAGCTGCACTATGCACAACCACTCAACTGCACAAATTTAGGCAGATGTGAAGTTTAAAGTAGTTAGTAATTTAGTAAAGCATTAGTAATGCTCTGTAACTTGAATAAAACTCTTTTTTGTTCTGACAGGGAAATTAAGAAAGTTCTAGTTCAAGCAGTGAGTTTTCAAGGTCCCTTCTTTCAAATGTCAAGAAACATAAACATAAGGATACGCTGAATATTAATTTGAAATATATGGCCTATATACATTCAGGCCTGAGCTTACAGAACTTATTTGAATGCCCAAATACAAAGTCACATTTGGTAGGAATGAAAAAAAAACACTACTAATGTAGAGCATGATGGAAATGGAGGAGTGGCCTGACATTAATTTCAGACTTTACTTTCTGTCTTTCATTTTTGTCAGGTATTAATTTTTTTTTTAACTTCTTTACTAATATTGCCTGAATGCCTCTGTTGTCCTCTCCTTTACATCTCTATTTCTCTAAGATCTGAAGATTAAAGAGACACATAAAATGATTTAAATATATCCTTTATTTTTGACATTCTGATCCAGAGTCACATTGCAACCCTAGAAATTTGTGTTGACATTTCACAATCACTCTTTATTAATTTTTTATGAACCCAGAAAACAATTTTTCCTCTGAATTACTGATATAAAAACTGAACAGTATGTACATAAATACGTTTTTACAAGATAATTTGCATTAGAACTATTTTTGAGACATCCTGGAGAAAAATAATGGACCAGAGGATAATATTTTTTCAGAAAAACATGGACCACTGAAGCAGTACAGAGAGAGAAGAGCGAGGCAACAATGAAAGTAGATAGCATACAGTCCACAGGCCAAAACAATTATTTATTAACCTATAATTCAGGAAGAAGACAAAGAAAGAAACTAAATTTACGGGTTTATGACTAGCACTCTACCTAGGTCAAGAGGCAACTGAGTATGTGCTTATGGAATAAAAGCTGCATTAATCAATTTTGTGCAGGTAGAAGATTTTTTCTCCTTTGTTTTTCCCCTCCAGTAGGAAAATTGAATAAGCACAAGCAGATCATTGCTAGTGAGTCTATTACCTCTTCTGTATATTTATAAAGTTGCTATTCATCTTCACAGTCATATTTATTGTTTATTATAACATGATCCATATGCAGGGACATATCACTTTCTCATATGTACATCACTGGCAAACCTCATCCACCTAAAGCTGTTTCCAATGTAAATAAGGAAAATATTATATTAGAAGGAAAATGTTATATTAGAGATGCATTTGTTTTTAGTTTCTTCTAAAAGTACTTGAAGATTAAATTTGAAATCACACTGTTTATTTTCTGTTAGTTTATAAAAAATGATATTTTCAAATACTTTTGCAATGAAAAAATCACCATAGAGATAAAAGATTCTAGATGCCACAGCAGAAAGGATAAGGAAATTAATTTTAACCGTAGGCCTAGGAGTGTAACTTTGAAACACAAGAGTTTTTGAAAAGTGCATTAATATATCAAAATTTTATTCTAATAGCATACTAATGTATCATAGGAATTAGTTCCACTACCTGGGAAAATGTCCAAAGGCTTATTATCAGGAAAGCAAATTCTTTCCTGAACCAACCCACACCTTGGGGGAAATGCTATCCAAACAGAGATCATTTGCTTAAATATCATCTCCAGAGCTCCTTGAATCTTCCCTGTAAAAAGGTATTTTTCTATGGCATGAATCCATCTCTGAAAAATCAATATTGCAACCAGATAATCTACTACTAACAGTAAAAATAATGGCTTTTACCTGTCTTCAGACAGAATCAGAGAAGCTCAGTCAAGGAGCAATAATGAAAAATCACCTTAATCACAGACCTCTCAAATCAGGGCAATAGAAAAACATCAAAAAGAAGCTCCAAGAAAAGGAACTTTCTATGTGCAAAAAGAAACACGTAATAAAACCACAGTGAACTAATAATGTTTTCACTGAAGACAGAACAAAGATGTTAATGACTGTGATAGTTTTATTTTTTTTATTTTTTTTGTATTTTCAAGCTCAAAAAAATTGAATCTCTTTTTCGACACTTATATTTTGGTATAGCAGTGACAATAGCCATTCTTGATTAAGATCACTCAAAATATTCTTCTTAGTGCCTTAATTTTTTGAAACAACAAATTATATTAGGATGGCTTCTTCAATTTCATTTCTGAAAAAAAAACCTCTCAATTTTTCCTGATTGTGAAAAGTAGGGAAATATAAAAACAAAGGCTAAAACTTGCAGATAAATAAAAGTATTTCAGAAGGATGTTTGGGTTTTGTTTTGTGTTTTTTACATGTATTTATTGACTAATGGGCCAATCTTATGATTTTAGAAGAGGAAGATGATTTTTTTTAAGACTGAAAGTGATGAAGCTGGTTAAATTCATAAGCATGAAATGAGGTCAATCTATATGAAATGCTTTGCAAGACTATAATCTAGGGTCTGTCTACAGAGGGAAGTCAAAGTAGAACACCTGTTCCTTATTAACCCCCCTACTCAGACACACACTGATTCTATGATAATGCTGTCATATTTTGGACTAGTTAAGTCCACTGAGATGGTCATTACAAGGAAACCTATAAACAAATCTCTTTTCTAGGACTGTGAGACTGAACTTTCTTCTATCTCTTGCCCTTGATGGCAATCCAGTTTTCTGGGCACAATACGAGCTAATAGAATTAATTCAGGTTTTGATTATTTGTCTGAATATTTTTTTTTTTTTCTGTCCAGTAAACAATCTAAAGAATAACAATGATAGTTATTACTTTTACTACCCACTGTGGTCATACTGTATATGAAATCTGTCTATAATTCGTGCTTAGGGACCTGGGACACAGACTGAGAAGTGCTTAATAAAATTATTTATAAATAAACATTCTCATTCTCCTAAGCAAATTCAGTGATCATAGAAAAATAAATCAACCAATAGAGCTCCCAATCAAAAGAAAATTGCTAAAACTAGGGTTTTTTTTGAGAATTTTTAGATTTGCTGCCTTGAGATTTTTTTTCAGAAATATCATTGTTTAAACTTTCAGTAATGTAAATCAGTAATATTAAGTAATTGAATTTTAAATTCATATATCAACAAAAATGTACCATCTTTTAACAAAGCCAATGCAAATAATTTTAAAATTACAGGACAAAATCTGTATTTCAGTATATATCTATTTTAAATCTACCATTTATGCAGGACACTTTACATACTAAAATTATTCTTATTAAGAATATATTGCAGATAATGAAATCAGAAATTTCATTTTCAAGATTCCAGAATACAGCAAGCACTAACATCTGATTTCTCTTTTTCTCTATGAATATTATGCAGGTTTTGTTATTGAAGAGAACGTGCATTGGTGGGCCTAGGAACATTACAACAGAATCATTAAAATGCCACAGAATTAAAAATGTGAGTTATTCCAATGACTTTCCCAATATTACCCCCAAATATTACTGGGTCCCTGCTTCAGGAGTCAGAGGCAGCCAGGCAAGATGCTCTCTTCACCTCATGAGCTAGCCCACTGGTGTAGTTCTACTTGAGTGGCTCCTTGGCTCTTGCTTTGACGGACTTGAATCAGACTAAAGATCAGACTGTTACCATCATAAAGCAGTTTCACATCCTTCCGTCTACAGAACAAATTGAATTAGCTTATTCCAGGCCATAAGAAAGGAGGCAGATATGCTCTTGAAGGTTGTCCTAACCTGTTATAAGATCATGAAAGAGGAGTTTCGAGCTTAGTTCATATTGATGTCCCCTG
>NW_008594971.1:18612-43542 GCF_000691845.1 Merops nubicus | reverse complement strand
TGGGTCATGCTGCATTCAGTGTCCAATATTCATTTCAAATATATATTTGGTTTGCTACAGGGTGTAATATATTATAGCTATTACAGCCATTCAATGTTTTCCTACTGGTTATTATCATGGAAGAAAATATTTTCTCTTTGTCTTTTAAAAACATCTTAAGGGAAAAAAGTTTAAAGATAAAAATACTTTTCGTTTATAATATAACTTTTTCCTTCCTTCCTTCTTTCCTTCCTTCCTTCCTTCCTTCCTTTCTCCCTTCCTTCCTTCCTTCTGTCCTTCCTTCCTTCCTTCCTTCCTTCCTTCCTTCCTTCCTTCCTTCCTTCCTTCCTTCCTTCCTTCCTTCCTTCCTTCCTCTATTTTACTAAGCATTTTTTTTTTCATTTTAATATAAAAAAGAATATTATTACAATCTTAGTTATTTCCTTTCCATGATCAATTGCCCTTGGAAGTCCCTATGGCGAGACCGTTACAGGTCCTTTCCTTACTGAACTGCCTCAGCTGCCTTCTGTGCATCTGTGATGCCATAAATTAGTCACAGATGTCCCACTAAGATGTAATCACTGCCACTTCTCATGGAGTTGATAGTTGTATCACTTCCTCTTGCTCTGCAGATTCTGCTTCTTGACAGGTCAAAATTTCTACCTCTATACGCTCTATTAGGAAATAGGAAAGATTCAAGGATCAAGCCCAGACAGGACTCCAGCCCCTTGAAATGGAGTAACAAATCTCATATTAGATGCCCAGAATCACTCTGTGATTCTGAACCAAAACAGTGAGAACCATGAGATTTCCAATTTAAATGGTCTTGTAGTTACCCAGAGCACAGTAAAACACAAAAGACAGAGGTAGATGAGTATTTTTCAAGTCCTAGAGCCACAATAAGCTGTGTTTGTCACTGAGCTCTCCCTCCTGGCAATTGGTTTTTCTATTTCTTTCCTTTTTTTTTTTTTTTTTATTTTATTTTATTTTCCCTGAAGAGCTGGCATCAAAACATGTCAAGAGAAAAGAATTTGTCTTTGTAATTTATTGGTTATAGCATTTGCCCAGAAAGCCAATAAGACAGTTGATGGGTTTTCCTTTTTCTTCTTTTACTAATATACAAGAATGGCTCTCAGCTTTTCCAGAAGGACTTATTTAACTTTCCAGGAAATGGCCATGAGCAGCCATCCACCCTCTAAAGTGCTGGTGGGTACTACTATGCAGTCATATGGGGAACAGGTCAAGATGAAGAGGAGACAAAGTAGTCTGACTGTATAGCTGGTCATGGGGATGCTGACCTCAAGAGATCCATCCCTTGGTAACTTTTTCTTTCACTGAGATCACTCTGCCATTCAGATCAGACCATCCCTGGCCTGAGGAGCAGGATAGGCAGGGACTGAAACCTGAGACTAAATCTTTAAAAGTCTTTACATGAAACAGGCTTCATCTGTCTGCCCTGCGCCTCTGCAAGACTTGTACAAATGAACTTCCTGGCTACAACAATTCTTTATTCTTGGATCTTCTTGCAGGTGCTCCTTTTTCACAGTAAACCTGTATTTTATGTCAGCCTAATTTTAATATCAATTTTAAAAGTAGATCAGCTGTTAAGTGGTGGTTTGCGTCTACAGAATTTGCCATGCTAAAATAAACATTTTGTAATTAATAATAATCTAAAGGCTTTTTGGCCCACTTCAATAATTTGCATTGGAGAAGAGAAGTAGCAAATGACCAGGTTTTTGAATTAAACTTTAACAGCAGTTCTGTGAAGCTTGGAACCAGAAACGAGGGACAGGTCTTTCAGGAGTGTGATAGCTGAATTTTGGATGGTCATCTTGAAATATTTCCCAGAGAGGAATGTCTGAAAAATCATAAACCTTTAAAATCTGAGCCTACATGCACTGGTTTTCAGCCTTTCACTGATAGATCATAGCTGTGCTAATCTCCTTGACTCTCAGTTATGCATATCAAATGCTTTAGAAAATGTTGTGAAAGATTCACCTTATGAGCCCCGTCAAATGTACTGCACCAAAATAAACCAGAGCTTGACCTGAAAACAACACAAAATTGATATAACAAGATTTTGGGAGCTGATGATGTCACACTTTGTCTTTAAAAAGTTTGTCATTAAGGTAAAAGGATAGATAGCAGCTCGTGCTCATTTACAGGGTGGTGGTTGTATGGGTGGTGCAGTCCATTAAGTAGCTGAAGAACAGTCACTTCATGATTCTTTTACAGAAACCTCTATGAAATATCTGGTTGGTTTTTTTTTTCAGGAAAATTTTCATTAATTGGAAAATTTTTCCTTCGCTACAGTTATTGTTTGTACAAACACACGTACTTTCCTAAAGGAATGAAACCAGATTCCTATGTGCAGTATCAGTGTTCAAACCATCGACTAACAAAATCATTGTTATGTATTTATGTGTTCTAATGAGTATTTAAATACTTAGTATATAAAAGAAAAACTCTGTCAACTCCACTGTTGTATACACTGTGACATGGTGAACAGACACCTTCTTGAGAAAATGGAAGCTTTGGAAATATTTCTGACAAATTTAGGAATACCGTGACTATTCTGAAGTCTGACGTAAAGGATAAATAGGATTTTCTTCCTTTCCTAACCCTTCCTTTCCCTTTTCTCCTTCTCTCCATTTTTTCCTACACAAAATTATTTGGAAATGTTGGTAAGTCTGTGACTTGCACTGAACCAATTTAAGCCATATTTTACAGCAAATTACCTTCAAGGTGACCCAATTTACACAACTCTTCAGAATAATCTTGTACTTCTAACTTGTAGGTTAGAAATTATAGTTCTGTCCCGATACATGGAGCCAGTATGAGCTCAGCATTGTACTCCTCAGATTCTACCTTCATTTTGCATGTAGAAAGATTCTCAACTATTATTTATATCTCATTGTAGCTTTGTTTTCCTAGGAGTTTATTGGCGTGTTCCCAGAGCCACAACTTCAAACAAAACAGTGATGATTCACTTTGGTGAGGTTCCAAGTAGGTGAATTTAAATGTCATATTTTTGGTCAACATAAACTAAAGAAGGATAGAGAGGGATCTGAACACATTTAATCACAAGGTCCTGTCATGCCGCTGAGGAAAGTCATAAACAGCCAATTCCAATCTGGGAACACTGTGCCAGACATTTGTATCTGGGAGAGGACTAAATGTTCCACTAGTGTACTGCAACAGGGAGAGTATTAACACAGAGTTCAGTACAAGTAGAAGGACCTTTAAAAAATTAAAGAAGTCAGGGCAGGGGGGTGGAAAGTGCCTGAAGGTTGTTGTGCATTCAGAAAACAAGAAAGGATTATGTCTCCTCATCTGGGACAACACTGAGTAAAATTATTTCCTATAAAATCCATTCGGAAAAGAAGCAAATCAAAGAACTCTCAAGAGACAACTTTTTTTTCTGTCATACTCAAAATAAGTAATTTTGAGTGACAGACAATTGAATTTACTTCAATTAGCATACATATTCCACACTGGCATCAAGCTCAAACTGAGAGCTGTGTGAGTACTGTATACCCATCACGTTACTAGAAGTTTTGCTAAGCAAATGAAGGAAATTATATTGCTTTGATGTTACTTTTGGTTTTCAACCCAAGGACTTGGATGAGAAAGGACTGTAATAATATTTTAACCTGTTTATAGGGGTTCAAACCCCTATCTCTCAGCAGAGTGCCCTAATCACACTGCGGTTCAGAGAAGGAAGCACGCTCCACATGCCTACTGCTGAAATTGCTCCAAGAGTCACTGGTGGAGGGAGAAGAGGTCAGAGAGGCAGATGGGAAACAGATTGTATTCCTGTGGTAAGGCATTAACCTTGGAAAAACACAGTCCCTTTGCTAATGTTTGTGCTGTCACAGGGTGCGGGTGGAATGCACGGCTCCTTCCAGGCTGCAGTCCCAACATCTGGGATCATAGCCCAGATCAGCTCAGTACCGTAACTACAAAAGTTTTGTACTAAGTTAAACTACCAAGTTCAGCACTTTAAACACCAAATGCAGAGCCACACTTTCTCATAGGCTGGCTGGCTTTGGCTACATTTTGATCTTTCACTTTCAGCAGGTAGGACAAAGTCTATTCTAAACATTGCTTTTACCATATAAAGGATTCTTAAAGGATTTTTTTTCTTTGCCATCAGAGGATTTGGACCGCTGTGTGCGGAGCAGATAGAGAAGCCTAGACCTGGGACCTTCCAGAGATGAAGCAAGAGTGCAGATGCAGCTCTGCGCTAAATGCCTTTGTGCTTAAGTGCAATTTTTGGATCACCTTCCTGACATTTCTAATTCCCTCCATTCAGTAACTGGGGAGTCAGTGAGTTCCATTCAGGATTTTGGCTCATTTGGGGGCCATGCTGACACTCTTCATGGTAGCATGCTACCTAACTCATGGATACTTGCAACTGCATCCTGTGACTCATGCTTTAATTCAGCACAGCACTTATGGATAATCCCTGACTAAAAAGTTGCTGTGTCATGAACTTCATTTTTCTTAGTGTGCAGGTCTTCTTGGGTTCATTTACACTGCTAAAGTTCATTCTAATTTCTAGCTCTACAACAGGACTTTCCCTCTCTTGAGCTGCTTCTGCTGCTATTCTGGTCTTTGGCCAACTCTTAGTCAAATATGCTCAAATTTATGCAGGTGCCTTAAAACCTATTTAAATTAGTAAGTGAATGAAAAGTAAAGCAACATTAACAGACACGTCTCTTTAGTATGCAGTATGTTTTCTGTTATCAGACTGTTTGAACTGTAGAATATCTGGTCTATGTCTTCTTCTGTTTCTTGAGCAGCACTTAGTTCAAGTAAACAGGGCCATTCAGCAAAAACTAATCTAAACAGAGCACTCCTTGAGTTACTCCAAAACTACAAGTTAAAGACAAGTCTATATTTTCTTAAATCTCTGTTTTGGCTAGTAAACAATGACTCTATGGGCCAAATTCCCTTCCTTTCAATAGAGTCACATTTTGTTTCGTATTCAGATGGCCACACACAAATTGCTCTGGTCTAGTGCCCAGACAGCACATAGATTTCTTGTAGCAATTCCTTTAAGAAATGTTATTTTTCCATCTTCTGTTTTGCTTTTTATTTGAGAAACTAGCTATGCCTTTTTCCTATGTAAAATATGTTTTTCTAAGGGAAATACTCTTACTCCAAACTTCTACATAAAAAGATACTAATTTTGGTTTTGTTTCCCTTAAGGATTATTTAATATAATCTTATCCTTCCAATGGTGCTCAGATTAAGGTTTTTGGTTGCTGGTTTTTTTTTCACCAAAACTCTATCCTTTTATGAGACTAAACTTCTAGGCAGCTGAAAACTTTCATCAACATGAGCAGGAGCAGGAATCCTAAAATTAATGTCAAATCAGGTATGTTCTGCAAGCATTTCAAATTATCCCAGTCAGAAAATTGTCTACTAAATACCTGCCAGTACATTCAAAATCCCATTTATTTTAAATTCAACTAACCTATGTTGTTTGAATTAAAATGTCTAATAGTTTTGCTTTGGGGAAATGGCACCACTTTACAGGTAATCTATAGGTCACTGTATAGACAGACCAATTTCTTTGTATGTTAACATCTGCATAAACTCTAAAACACAACACCCTTAATCCTCAGCACTGGTTCTGTTTTGTCCGTAACTCTCTGTATGATGGTGACCTAGATACCCCATGACTTTCAGCCACATTTCTTTCTCTCTGTTTCCTCCTTCTGTGCTTGGTGACTCCCTAGCTGGGTCAGCAGACAGCACACTGTTACAATCGCTATTCTACCTTAGTGCAAATAACAACATAAATGGAAATTTATCCATCCAAATAAATGAGAAAAAAAAATGCTTATGATACATATTTAGAGATCTTATGGCTATTGTTTGATTTTCATATTGTTAGTTCTGAGAAATCCTGTATCACTCACAAATAACTATTAAAATGGGAGCTGTTGTCTAGGATTTGCAGGGTAAACAAACATTAATCTACACAGTGTTTTTCCTCTCTGCACACACCCTGTAACTTAACTATATCCCAAGCATGCTACAGTCATTTAAAGAATATGTGTCTCGGCTTTAATTCAACAACTTTTTGGGCTTGAAAACTATGCATCTGTAAATCTGAGTTAGGATAAATTTTGACCTAATTTATTGAGGCAGCAGGGAAGACAGCATAGTGACAATTATCTAATGTTACCCTTCCTGACCTCAGCAGTCAGTGGGACTTTTCTCATAGGCTTCATGAAGCCAAAATTTTGACCTGGGTTAAGTCTAGCCTTTGAAAAGAACAGAGTGAGCAGCACCTGCGCTCTCCCTTACATGACTGGGTTTATTAGTATGTGGGGAAAATAAGTATCCCAAAATAAAAGCTCATGTCTAACATCTTTCTTCAGCCACCTTTGTGATTCAGCTAGAAAAACATATCTGAATTACCCCCAAAACAATGGAAGGATTTAGATACAGAAATAGTCATATTAGCCTGGTGTGTTTTACTTCATTGCATGTCACTCACAATCAAATCACAATGAGAAATGACACTCACCATCGTGGGGAATTATGAACTCCCTAAACAAAGTGAAGAAATATGACTCATTATGAGTGCACAGGTTTCAGCACAAACCACCGCTTTCACTTTTTTTTCACTATGATAGTGAACTGCATAATAGCAATGTAGTAAATAAATTGATTTTTAAATGTCAGAAATCTGAGTTCTATTCCCTCTCCAACCTGACGGAATTTAAACTCATCCTGACATTTTCTGAAAAGGGCTCTAACAGACATGATGTGGACAATATTTGAGTTTTAGTGATAAAAGACAATGAAGGCATACAAATTTTTTGGGAAGAAACATTTCCTGATTTGTTGAAGTTGGGCCACTACACAACAAATGAAGCAGGTCTTGGGGATCCAGAAGAATGACAGTATCCTGGCAACTGCCTGCAAGAAAAGAGATCTGTGCAGTGCTACCTGATCTTCAAACTATTTTTATTTCTTTTCTATAGCTTTTCAAAATAAAATAGACTTCCCATGGAGGACTTGACTGGAATAAAGATATTTATGATAGAAGGGAAATGAAAATTTCAGAAAAGATTCTGTTCTTATTACATTATGTTGAGTAGCTGGGGATGACATCTTGCTCGGTAAGTAGCCTTCAGAGGTGCCTCAGTGTCAGTCACAGTGGTTATTTTTTATTTTCTTGCTGGTTTACAGCCTAGGTGCCTAGTTTCAAGAACTGGCAATTACTCTAGACCTTGACCTCAGAGTTTGCCACTGAAATTATTTTAAAAGCCTAGCTTTCAACATTGGGTGATATTTTATAGCTACAGCTCTAGTAAATGGCGAGTGATTCCTAATGCCTGACATTCCTTTTAAAACAAACCAGCCTTTACTTCTTGTGCAGCGATGAAGACATATTGCCCTTTTCTTGTTCTCTTAAATGACACATATGCTTCATTTTAATAATTTGTTTATATTTCAGAACCTTGTTTTAAATGGTGGCATTGAAACCTTTGTGGACTGAGAGTTTTGCCTGGACAGAGATGGAAGATAGACAATAAGGATTTGTTGTTTGGCAGCTGCCTTATATAGAACTGCCTCTAGATTGTGCTGCTGCATATATTTAATAAAAAACCTACATGTATTAGTTAACATTATATGTCAGATACCATAGTTATAAACAATTAGATAATTTAAAAGGTTATTAGTCAAAGAGTAGAGTCTTGTTTTGAAATAAAATGAGGTATTTATCAAACTCTTTGGGAAGGAACATTTTTCTTTAATAAAATATTCATTAGATTTTATAATTGTGCCATAAGAAAATGAACAGCAAGGGAATGAAGCCTTATGTAAACAGTTATGGTTCTGATACAAGTTGCTATTTAACTAGAAATTCCTGGAAAGATGTACCACACACATTAATTAGCAATATAAAAATGAATGAGAATTGTGAAAAGCCTGTTTGGAAAAAGATATGCTTCAACACATCACCACTGATAGGTAATTTCAAAGGAATCTATGAATATGCAGTAGGACCAAATTTTGGCAATAATTGTGTTTGTTTGACAATTCCTACAAATATTCTACAGTTTAATTAAAGCAGGAATAATAATGTTAATAATAATAGCAATAGCAACGACAAAATAAAACAATGACAAGCAACTAATAAGAATAATTAATAATATTGATAATACTTTTTAAAACCTCTACCGCTTCAAACTCAGACAATAAACCTCAGCTGCCTAAAATGGGAATTTCATTTCTATTAAAGTCTCTGACATTTTGTCGTTTCCACCTTTGGTCTGAATTATCCAATTCTGACAGGAAGAGAACCGAAAGTTGTGAAATAATGAAAATAAAGTTATTTTTGAATAAAGTCCAAACTGGATTGAGGAAGAGTCTTGGAAAGCTCAAGTGAGCCTGTTCTCATAAGATATGCAGTTCAGCTTTTGGACGACAGTGATTCAAATAAACATGAACACAAGCCATCAAACCTTTGGTTTTGTGACTTCTAAGGTTGAGAATTACATTTAAGTCAATATGCCCCTGGAAAGTTCATTATAAAGTGCTTACCGGTGCTGGAAAAAAAAGCATTTGGACTAATCTGAACAAGTATAGTTATAATTCTTGAACTAAAAAAATGATATTTTGCTGAAGCCAAACAATGAGACCGATAGCAATGTGTTTTAGTTCTAATGGATTCTGGCAAATTCTAAACAGATAAGATCTTAGTAACACCAAATTAGCACTATCAAGTTCAAGCACCAAATATTTCAGATCAGTGGGCTAAACTATCTATATGCAATTCCTAAGTCAGTTATGCTGCTGAAGTATGAGCAGTTTTTAATAATGTATATGGATCTGTTTAAAAAGTAAGTAAAGCCAGAAACATTGAAAAGTGGTATTTCTTAGTTCTGGATTGCTTATTTCAAAATGACAGTTTGTTCTGATACATACAAGAACAAAACTGAAAAGTACCTGCCACTAAAACTACTAGGTACTGGATCCCTTCTCATTGATTAATTCTGATTATTTTATACTAAATACGATTAATTGTTTAAGAAGTGTTGTTCTTGCCTTCTACCTCAGTCAGAAGGAAGAAGTTTAAAAAATCTCAACCAGTCCATCCGTTGTGAAATTCAAAAAGTAGAGGTGACTGAAAATTTTCAAGACTTGCATCTCTCTAAGAATTACAACACAGACAACAGTTACAGATAAACTTTGAGAAATAGACCAAGGGCATCAAACCCAGTCTACTAATGCCACTTGCAACCATATCATATAATCTCCTTATTAATTTTTTCCAGCACCATCCTACCACTACTTATAATCCTGATTTTTCTGTGTACTGGATGCTCCAAAACATCTTTTTAGTGGCTAGAAACCTTTTGCTTTCAAGAATATTTGAATTCATTTGAAGTTTATAGCCATTTATTTGTGCATCAAGATTGTCCTTGTATTAATGTAACATTTATTTACTTCTAGTAATCCAAGTTGTTTAGGAATGACATGTCCATTCATGTCCATCTAAAACAACACAAAAATGTTCTGATTGATTTTCAACAGTTTCAGTACACCTTCAGTGAGGTCTTAGTGTCCACTTGTCACACACAAAGTCAATGGCAAAAGGGAATCAATAGAAATAGGACTGGACCTATAAATAAGTAATTAAATAAATAAATTAAAAAAACTAATGGATGAGCTTAGTTACAGCGATCTGTTTTCTCCAACTATAGTAGCCTCACATACTGGGAAATAGATTTCTTATTATGGAAATGCAGAAGAACAGCATAAAAATGTTTTAAATGTGTGTGTGTGCATGAATATATACATCTATAAAAATGTATTTGTTTATATGTATGTGTTTGTTCACGTTCACATATATATGCACACATGTATACATACATATATATATACATGTACATATTCAAAACTATTTTTACATGTATATATACATATGCATGCTTACACACACAAAAAAGAGACAGTATTGTTGTATAAAGCCAGATATAAGTACCACGTCATTGATCAGTGTCCTGTTTTGGCTAGGATAAGGTTAATTTTCACCAGAAGTCAGGAGGGAGCTACAGCTGGTGTGGACAACTGAACCAGCCAATAGGTTATTCAATGCCATGCTGACACCATGCTCACATCAGGAGAGACAGGCTGGGCATAAGTTCTGGAGTCGAAGGGGGCCAGATGGTTTGGGGGTCATGGGCTGTTTCTGGGTCTAGGGGTTCTAGCTGCCACTGCCATTTGGATCTTATGTGGTCTGCCTTTGTCCTGCTTGCTTTATATATTGTTTCATCACTGTTATTGTCATTACTGTTCATTGCTCCTTTTTCATTGTTGAATTAAATTCTTGCCCTGACCCATGGGGTTTTGTATTTTCTCCCTGTTCTCCTTTTTATTTGGGAGGTGGGAGGGCAGTGAGTGAGCAGCCACGTGGCATCGGGCTCCTAGCTGGGTCTAAACCACAACAATCAGGAAAATATGTTTTATGCAAAGGAAAAAACAAACGCCTGGACAAGTTGTCTTTCTTTCACTAATGGACATTACATACAAATGAATCTATTTACAAATACAAATTTGTGGCTTGAACTCAGAATGTCATTGGAGGTTTGACAAACTAGTTAAACTACTGGCTGGAGATGGAATATTGTTTTCTAAGTACACTTCTAAAAAGACAAGTGATGTAATTTTTAAATTTATTTAAATCCCCCTGTTCAGTGCTTAACACTGTTATTTACCTGTACTCTGACCTATGAAACCCTGTAACTATTCGATGTGCTGTGTGTATGAGGCACAGAAGCTTCAGCAACTCACTGGAGGTTTCAAATGCAACCACCCTACAGTACAAAGCTACTTCAACAATATTGGCAACACTTTATTTCTCCCCTATTTTAAAGACATAGTATGCATATCCATTACCTAACACCATTGAAAGGAGTGTATCGCCAACATTACCCACATTCTAGCTGTGCGAACCAAGCCATTTCTACTCCTTGGACTTTTAGACTTCTACTATTCTGGAAAGTATTTTACCTTCCTCTCTTCTTACTTATAGTGTCCAT
This sequence comes from Merops nubicus, assembly GCF_000691845.1. Classification (NCBI taxonomy): domain Eukaryota; kingdom Metazoa; phylum Chordata; class Aves; order Coraciiformes; family Meropidae; genus Merops; species Merops nubicus. The sequence goes on along the minus strand of NW_008594971.1, from coordinate 32,491 downwards.
CTTTGTGTTATTTTCACACTTTTCTAAACAGAGAAAAAACATTCAATATATCATTTGCATCGGTATTCCAGATTTGTTTCTCAAGTGGACAAGGAAACTCCTCACAAAAATATCCGTATGGTTTACAATAATCTACTGTGGATATGAATTACATTATTCTGCCAAAAAGCTTTCTTGCTACAAAACCATTTGTATTGTATCCATACATAGGAGGCTGGAACAGAGCTGCTGTTTCACTATAACATTCCGTATTATCTTGAAAAGATTGAATGCTTGAAGTCTGTTCCAGTGATGAGGTCCTCCAGCCTGGGGTCATGATTGAGTAGAGTTTCAAATAGGCTTTCCGCATCATGCTGTCATGGATGAAAACCCTGTTACTCTTCTTGAGCTGTACCAAATATTTTTTACTTCACATCCTGGCACTTGGTTATTTGGAAAAAAAAAAAAAAAATTAATGTCTCTACTGCTTCCTCTACTCTGAGCATAACATGGAACTTGTATTTGTCTCCTTCTCTGCCAAGTCTATAGGCAGCTCCTGTGGTATTGTATAGAACACTGAACAAAGAATGTGTAGTGTAAAATGATCGTTTTCTTCCTGAAACAACTGGGTTTTTTACTCCTCTTCACCTTCTTAACCCCTGGTAGATAAATATACATTTTGAGGTCTGGAAATCCCATATCAGCTTCAAACCATAGTTGCTCAGACAGAATTTGGAAGATCTTTCAGCTGGCATTGAGCCTATAGGTTTCCCAACTGCTTTCACATTCAGCTCAGCATGACTACTCTTCTCCTTTAACATATTTTCATATGTCTTCCATTAATTTTATTGGGAGACAAAAACCTAAGAATTTGGACTGAAGATTCTGTTGAAAAATAGTTTGGGCTTAGTTTGGTTTTACATCCAAAGTTCTCTGAATTTTTATCTAAACTGAGAATGATCATACACCACAGCTCTTAGTTATAATAGCAAAATTAATTTTTCCATTCAAATTAATTCCAATATTTAAGGGGGAAAAAGAAAATGAGGTTTTGCTTCTTGTCTTCATTGAGTAAAGCAGATATTCCATAGTTATGCTCAGACCAATGAAAATGAAAATTTGGAACTCAGACTTCAAGGTTATATTCTTTATTCCACCACTTAAACATTTAACACAAAATTCATCGTACAGGAGGTTGTAGATACTCAGGCCATAAATGGTGTTCCTAATCTTTAACTGCTTCAGAGATTTAGGAAGCCCCAGGAGTAAAGTATTTTACCTTTGACTCTTATAGCTGAAATATGAGACAGTCTAGCTTGGATTCACTATGCTACATAGTTCTGGGATAGTACTCATCACATGTCAGAGTTTTCAGGAGACAACCTCACAGCTATATTCGCCATTTTTTGTACCAAGTAAAAATAATTCATATTTCTCTGATGCAGGATTTCCTAAAGTCTGGATTAAAATTTGGATCTAAACTTCAACTGTATGGAAATCATTGATGCAAGGGAGCTTACTCGTTATTATTTTTAAAATCCCAAATACAGTAAAAACCTTCAGAGAAATGAAAGCAAAAAGTAGTCACTGAAAATCCAACTGCATAATAAATAGAGTAATAGAAACTTAATAATTTAAAATTGCATTCATCTTATTACTTGGTCAATCAAAACTAAAACTGAATATTTAAAAATTCATGTAATATGTATTTTTATTGTTAGCCAGAAGTTGTAGTATAGTTATTATTTCTAAGTCTTGGAAACTATATGATACAGTCCTCTCTTGGGAAATTTCTAAGAGGCTTTTGCAGATCCAAAAGGCCAAAAGAGTTCTTACAGTGCTAAAAAGCTATCCTCACTTTGAGATTATTTTCTGAAAAATTAAAAATCTCTGAAGTTTTGTTTCCTATTAATCATACTGGAAAGGATAGTACCAACCACAAGGAGCCATTATTATCTTTTTTAATTTGAAGAAGAAAGATACAGTCAGAAATTAAATCCTTTCCCTTTTGACATGGCACTGCCTTTCTTGCAATCTCCAATTTATTAAAATTTATGAAGGTTTGCAGTTTTGTGATTTCGAACAATATCTAGAGAGAAATAGGTCATTGTGCTGAAGTGACACCTCTGTACTCCAGTTCACTGAGAGTGGTGAAGCATATGGAAAAAAACAAGCATCCCTTGGCCAACCATTCCCCTTCCCTATTTCTAAACTAAATGCACAAAACTTCATAAAAGCTTGGAATGTCCTTAATTTCCTTTAAAACAGATATAATTTTGCCTGTTACCACTTTCGACAGATCCATAAGAAAACAGTCTGGAGAAGGACATGCTTGAAGTATTTTTTGGCTCGGGTATAAGCAAGAAAGAGTTAAAAATAAAGATTTAATGGGGCAACCTCTTTTCAGTTGTGCCCTGCGATAGGACATGGGGCAATGGTCACAAGCTGGAGCACAGGAAGTTCCACCTCAACATGAACTTCTTTACTGTCAGGGTTCCAGAGCACTGGAACAGGCTCCCCAGGGAGGCTGTGGAGTCTCCTTCCTTGGAGACTTTTAAGACCCGTCTGGATGCGTTCCTGTGTGACCTGCCCTAGACTAGATGGTCCTGCTCTGGCAGGGGGGTTGGACTCGATGATATCTGGAGGTCTCTTTCAACCCTTAACATTCTGTGATTCTGTGAAAAATCTCACAGATGCAGATGCAACAAAGTCAAGGATAAGGACAGTGGTATTCATCCCACATACCTTTGCAGGTATAATATAGTTTTCTATATTTGATCTAGTCACACTTTCTATACAGTAAATAGAAAAAAAATAGGCAGGATGCAGATCATCTGATTTATGCTAACTTTTTACTTCAGGAGGAGATTAATTGTTCCCAATGTTTCTGTTCTTCAAAGATTACAACCAGACCTTAGTTAACTGTCTCAGGTGTTGGGTAGGAAGGCACAGCTGTTAATACAAATCCCATACAGGCTATCTGCATTACTTGCAACATGTGTTGGCTTCTGTGTAGCAAGACTGAGCCTACTAACTTAATGACATCTTTGAAATCTCTACATTGCTCTGCAATGTATAATATGTATAAATTATTTCCAGCCAAGCTGTACAGTTTAAATCAGCTTCAGTTTGAGTATTCTGTCTTTATTGGATGAAACTTGTTCCAAATTACATATTTGTGCTGACTTTAGTGCAGAGAGGATGCCACCCATAGCTCTCCTGAGTGATTTTTTAATAAATTCCAACTGTACAACAGCTTGCAAATGTAATTAAGAAAAACTTATTAGTAAGTTGCAGCAGACTGTGAGCAAGTATCAAAATCAATCATCCCAATTCTTATGTGGGTTAAATCTAAGCAGACAAATATTTATATGTCCACTCTCTCTCAATAAGGTCTTTCCCTTCAGATGGATTGTGTAATTAATGCTTTCTTCGGTCAACTGACAAGCCAGTCCTCTCCCTCCTTTAAAATTAAGTCTGAAACAGGATTACTTTTGTTTGTTTAAAAGCAGGGTGGGGGAAAGAGGGGGGTGGAATAAATATTTGATTTGGATCTGCATTATATTTGTGAGAGTGACTCAGACTAATTTTTCTTTTGAGCGTTGAGCTACATTTCCTACCTTCCAGGAAAGTGCCACAACCACTGGATCACAGGGATTCTGTCATTCACTGTTACTAATGTCTTCTGACATATTTTATCTTGTACAAATTATGGAATATTTAGAAAAAGAAACTGTTCTGAAGTAATGTAGTAAAAGCTTAGGTCAACAAATAATTCTCCTTGGTTTTGCATTCTATTCACAACAAAACAGTCAAAATATAAGAGATGGAAGAAGAACCATCTCAAGAAAGTCAGAAGCATAAAGGATAACAGATTTTTTTTTTATGAAAGACTGAAAATCCCTGTCCAAATTTCTGTAGGAAAGTGGAATTACCTGGGAGTCATGGATGAATGGCTTGTCAGAACTATAAAAGAGAAATCATGCTATACACTGCCTCCGTCACCCCACTTCCAAACCTGGCCTTGACTTTTTCCAAAAGAAAATAGTAAACTTAGGATCTGAACAGCTTTGGGACTAATGACACTACATTTTTCAAGGAATAAAATATTTACAGCTCCACAGATGTGTGTTCACACTTCTATGTACTGTTTCCAGCTTTTGTTTTACGTTCACTTGCTGAAATATGCTGCTTCTTAGGCAGATGCTTGATATCCAGAGTTCCCTCGTGACCCGTATTTCATAGTACAGCAGTTTTTGGCTGGGCCAAATTACATTTCAGAGATTCAGTTCTTCTGAAGTGTAGAGTTCTCTTTCTAAATACAGATAGCCAGAATGGTGTAACCTGAATTAAAGGTGTTTTTTTACAACCCTGTCTTAAATATATTACTGCTGTATTTAACTATGCTAAATGCTTCTGCCAGGCAGCAGTCACAGATTCCCCAAGCCAAATGATGCAGAGTGGCTTGTGAATATCCTTATACTTTTCTAAAAGCACACTGGTGAAACCACAGTACACAACACTGGAGAAACACTCATCTTCCTGACTCCATATGTTCCCTCTGTTCTCTCAATATGTAGTTACTATATGTGGGGTTTTTTTTCAGTAAAGAGTGTTTGAAATTACATTAGGGCTGTGTTGCTGGAAGCAAGGTAGGAATGGAGGCTTGCTGGGGTAGTATGCAAAGACTGTAGCACAAAGGAAGCCAAGTCTGGTGCAGTTTCAACTATGTTGTTTATCAGGGCAGCCCTGGAGCATGTGCTTTTCAGAATAAAGGAGGAAATTTAACTTACAGACTTACCTAATTTTCCTGTCCCAAATCATAACTTGGGCAGAATTACTTTGGTTGTCTGGTGCTGTTGATCAAGATAGGTCATTCTTTCAACTTAACATTATTTAGGATGATACACAGAAGATGTGCATTTTTTGCTGGGACTTTTTTTAACACAAAATGACTACATGACTTTGTGAATCTTATACACATTCACATTCTTTCCCATATTACTGCCCATGCGTATTTGAACAAGACACCATCTGACTGTTATCTGCCACTTCTAGGTTGCATTGATATAATTACAATAGAATTATTTTCCCTTTCTAACAGTATGGTTTGTCTGACATCTATTTTTTATAGGTTTATTAGTCTCAGGATAGGGGCTTGATTAGAGTGTCAGATACCACAGTGTAGACACCCAGCTAAAGAACTGCTGTTGACATCTGCACTAAATATCTAAACTACCAGTATACCCATGAGAGACATTCTGAATAATATAAAGGAGCTTGATTAAATTTATCTGTTCTAAGTCATTGTCATTTAAAGACAAAAATAATGTCAAATGAAATCAAAGACAACTTTCCATTGATTAAATAAGAACACATGGTCCTTAATGTCTTATAGCTATTTTTGGGCTAGCTTGACCCCCTACTGCTTGAAGTTTAAATAGCAAGGAAATAAAAGCATAGGAGGCTTCCCTTCATTTCCACCTTTTTTTCTCTCTTGTGCAACAGTGAGATAAAGATGTAGACACTGATCTGAAGTACATTCATAAGCACCCTATGGAGATTTTGATCCAGCCAGACCCTGCCCTTAATCCAATCTCTTCAACTATGAAGATGCGTGAGTGTGTCATTGCACCTCAGAGATAACTGCAAAGTCTCAGCAGAGCTCTGCAAGTTCAGTACAGTGCTATGCTAACACAGCCAGCTCCCTGACAGATTGGAGCTGGCTTACATCCACCTACCCTGGATTACAGACAAAACAAGTTCAAGTCTATCTGCACGTGTTCGTGAAAGCAAATGCACAGCTGCATGGCCTAAAAGAGGAAGGGAGTGGCTCAGGCTAAAAGCTCACCCCACTTCCTACACATTCACTGCCTAAAAAAGGAAAGGAAGCTGAATGTTCTGAAGGAAAAAAAAAATGTTTGATGACACAATACAGAGACTGTTGTGCAAGAAGTTTGCCTTTCAGAGAAGTATGGAGCTGTGCTTCTCTGCACAGAGAGCCAGTGCTAAAGGACACAGTTAATCCTTTGGGGTATGATTCCTACATTAGCCTTTGAGCCACCACTAGGTCAGCCTGCTGTGAAAAGAAGGAGAAAATACTTGGCAGGAGGGGGAAAGCAAAGCAAGGCAATGTGCATATGTATTTGGCTCCATATTTCTCCCATACGAACACTACAGGTTTATTTCTTTCAGGTAGGAAGGAAAATCTGATAACAGTTTGTCTTTGTGTGTCTCATATTTGCAAATTTGTTTTTATTCCCTGTAATGGTAGAGTTTATATTAAACAGATTTAATTCATATTTTTCATGAATTTCAGATCAACTTCTGAGTTTCAGCTTTAAATTTTCCAGCCAATTTAAACTAAATTATCAGAAAAAAAAAAATGGCATGAATATTACCAAGAGAAAGACAAACATAATCTTTAGAAGAAACACATACTAGTTAATTCTTGCTTGGCTTGTATAAAAGCTAGCTTCACTAAGTGTGAATGCATAGAAATTTATTAAGATCAGCTTCCAAAGGACAGAAGATTACTAGAAGATGTTTATCAAAACATCTAAAAGTTTATCATAGTTCTTTGCACTTCAAAAATGATCACACAGAAAGACAGAGCTATTAGAAAAGTAGACATGATATGGAACAAATCTTCATGTTTTCACTCTGATTTCATAGTTAGCTTTTCTTACCTTATGTTCCCTTAACACTGGTACACATGGACGGTGATCCCCTCCAGGACTTGCCTGAGCCAAATGCCAAACGGATGCTAGGAGCCATCTGCTTTTCTAATGGTAAAGTAACTCTCTAGAAGTCAGCTGAGATACACTACACGTGTATGGAAGAAGAGAAACAAGGCTTAACTTACATGGCATTTGTGACTGGAAAGATTAAATCAAACTGCTTATCATCTAGGCAAATGTATTGAAAATGCACATTATTTGTTGCCTCTTGCCGTACTTAACATATTATATTATAATGCTAAAATTATCACATTGAAGAACAAAAATTATATTTAGCAACAAAACTAGGGATTGATTTCTCCTGTATATGCTTTTATGACTTTTCAGTAATACAGATTAATTTGGATTAGTCTGCTGACTTAAAATTGGTAATATTTAAAATGACAGGAATGACTTCTCCCTCAGAGTTCTCTTTTGACATAAAGATGTGACCTTAGTCAAACTCATTTATTCTGTTTTTAAGTAAAACATTTTATGGAAAAAAATGCTCTTGAAACTGATGTGTCATTGTTTCATAAAGACTAAAAACACACACACCCAACATTAAGAAATCCTGTAACTGGGAAAAGTTGTACAATCCATAAAATTGTAACTAAAACCATCTCACTTTTTCTCCAAGTTCTCAACTTAAGAAGCCTGTGTGAAAATGCCAGGATTGGCAAAGTCAGAAGTCACCTGCAAGTGCTCAGAGAGAGCACCTGTTTCCCAGGGCAGAGGGGCTAAATATAAAACTGATTGATGTTCCCCTTCTGCTCTGAGTGGTAGAGGTAAGCTGAAAATCAATTCTTGCCTAAAACCAGGAACCTACAACTCTTCTGCATTAAGTAGCTAGCTTTCTGTTACCTTTGGGAAGTGCCACTGGAGAAAAATACAACTTGGGCTTACAGAAAAAGATGTATTTATTTTGAATTGAGGCAGCAGGTTTTGAAAAGAATCTGTTATTTAGCTCGAAGGCAAAAGTAACTTCATCCATTGCCTCAATAAGGCAATAAGGAAGACCCTGGGAACTACTGATCAGTCAGCCTTACCTCAGAACCAAGTAGATTATGGAAAATATCCTGGAAGTTATGCTGAAGAATATGGAAGCACAGGGAGGTGATTACAGACAGGCAACATGGCTTCATAAAGGGCAATTTGTGCCTCACTAATCTAGTGGCCTTCTGCAGTGGAGTGACTGCATCAGTGGGCAAGGGAAGAGCAATTGATATCTACTTGGACTTCTGTGAGGCTTTTGATATGGTTCCCCCAACATTCTGTCCTCTAAATTGGAGAGATATAGGTTTGAAGGATGGATGGTTAGATGTATAAGGAATTGGCTGGATGGACGCATTCAAAGAGTTGCAGTCAATGGCTCTATGACCAAATTGAAATTGGTAACAAGTGGTGTCCCTCAAGGGTCTGTACTGGAACCAAAACTATTTGATATCTTCATCAATGAAATAGTGCAATGGAGTGCACCCTCAGCAAATATGCAGATGACACCAACCTGAGTGGTGCACTTGATATGCTTCAAAGAAGGGATGCCATCCAGATGGACCTTGACAGGCTTGAGGAGTGGGCCTATGTCAGCCAAGTGCAAGGTCCTACACCTGGGTCAGAGCAATGCTCAATATCACTGCAGGATGGGGGATGAAAGGATTGACAGCAGCTCTGCAGAGGAGGACCTGGGGATGCTGCTGGATGAAAAAACTGGACATGAACCCCCAATGTGCGTTTGTGGCCCAGAAAGCCTGCCATAACCTGGGCTGCAGGAGAATAATCATGGCCAGTGGGTCAAGCGAGGTGATTCCGCCCTGCTGCTCTACTCTCATGAAACCTCAGCTGGAGTTCCAAGACAAATGGAATTCCGTCCACTGCTGGGCATAATTTAATACCCACAGAGATCTGCAAATACTGAGGAAAAATCTTAAAAATAAAAAATGTACTTTTTAAACCTCAGGAAGTACCAGGAGTAGGGTAAAACCAGAAACAGCTAGTGGGATTTAAAAATGTTTCATCAGCTTTTTTTACCCATACTTTCTTAAATTCTCCTCTCTCACAGTTTATGTGAAAGCTTTTTTTTTTTTTTAATAAACCTGAGATTTTGAACTATGTCTTACGCTGTCTTTGTCATCTTGCTACGTTTTCAAGTACACATCGTTAGAACTATATATGATATCCATTGTATAAAGGAACATTTATAAAAAAAGTGGAATCAACACTATTTCTGTTTTGTCAGTCCTAGAGGAAAAAGCTTAAATAACCATCAAAGGCACAGACCACATCTGAAAGACTTCTTTGTCAGAACAGTGACTGTTTCTAAAGGCAATTTCTTAAAAAAAATTAATGACTCACAACCCTGTGTAAAGGGTAATGATAAATCTAAAAAGTCATTTCCAAACACACTGGTTACACAAAGAGTTGCCTGTTTTTTCTTGTTATGTCTGCGATCATCAAGGCAGTTTTTGCTTCTTGTTTTTGGTTAAGATTTCAATCTGCTATTTTTTTATTGTATATAACATACACACAATTATAATGAGCTCCAGACCTGACTTGGCAATAGTTTTCTAAACAACACAAACAAAAGACATCACCATTGCAAGACACTCTATAAGTATGGAATGATTCAGATCCAGCTACTCTACTGAACTGTTATGGGTTGTCTATATAACGTAGCTGGAGAGCAACTACTGTATCTTCTACCATGAATTCTATACAAACATGAATCATTGCTTGGACACCGCTGTACTTTTATATTAGCTGTCCTCTGTAACAGATTCTAAAAAAAAAAAATCTGCATTTTAATGTTCAGAGGCTTTGATTAGTGCTTTTCTTAGAAATTAGGCCAAGTTGTGCTTAGTCTTCATGCTAAAGAAAATTAGCCTATCATTGACAAATCACATGGATGTAAACACTGAAAAACAGAAGAGTGCTGGACAGTATTTATATGGCTGCTAAAAGGTAAAAACTAGCCAGGAATGAAATAAAGACAAGAACTACAAAGTGAAAAAGAAAAGACTTGAACATTTGTTTTTATATTCAACCATAAGGGTTTTTACTTTCTGCCAGTGTACATTATAACCTACAGACATCTCAGTGCTATTTTTTTTATTCTTCTTGTAGCTCCCTCCACTTGAATAACACACAGAGAAAGACAGCTTGACTTGTAGTTTAATTCTATGAGATATTGAGCTTGCTACTGAAAATGCTGTGAAGCAGACACACCTTTTCTAGTATTCATCAACAGTGAACTGAGGGAGTACTTTAGATATTGAATGTTAATTACAAGTCAAGGTCTTGAGCACATCAGTGAAGGCGCAGAGAATCTTCAGGATTTAGTCCCAAAATTATATATTAAGAAATTACTTCTTAATTGTAGTAAAGGTCTTTTTTTTTTCCTTTTTCTTTTCTTTTTTTTTCTTTTTCTTTTTCTTTTTTTTTCTTTCTGTGGTACATTTGTGCCACTAAGTAGCTCAAAGCAGCCTAGCAACAGTTAGCACACACTGTATGTGCGACAGAAACACCACATTCCAGTTGTTATGATTTCGGGGATATGGCCATGAGAAAAAAAACTATGCCCAGATCCCTGCTGAGTGAATCAGAACTGGCTACTCACATCTGGGTATGTCAAAAGAGCCAGAATAACCTCTCCTGTCTTGTCAGCTGCTTTACAATAGAAGAAAAAAAAATCTATACCAGCACCTTCCTCACTCTTAATCACCCTACCATTATCTTCTATGAAGGAAGCAGAACAATGAGTCAAGAAAACTTTATATATTTTAGCATAAATTTGCATATTATGAATTACAAATTATGAAGATCAAGGATTAGCTTTGATTGGAGCAATCGGTATGGCTGCAGGAGCACAACTCCAAGGGCAAACAAAAAGAAAATTCCTTTACCATAAGAATGGCATTACTCATCCACAGTAGCACATCCCCAGTAAAGCTGAAGATGCCGGGAAGCACAACATACCTCCATGAGAGATGAAGCCTTCAGACAGGCTTTGGGAGGGCAGAGGTGTTCAAAGAGTTTCTGAGCACATCCCCAACCAGCAGAACTGCAGAGAGGAGCAGAGAGAGAATTCCATGACTCTTCTTTAAAGAAGACTCTCTTTTGCAATCTGCTTAGAGGTGGATATATTAGTGTGAAGTAGATGGTGAGTGTGTATGTGCAGAAAGGCAGGAAGACCCAATCCTTCCGTCACCTACATAGTACATGATCACCAGATGTAGGTGTAATCTCTCAGATGCCAGAGCATTTCTTGACAGCCCTCTGAAAACGCCCAGATGAGCTATTCTGCCTACTCTTTGATGAGGTAAAGGTGACTTTAGCTTTTGGTCTTCCACTGCAGGGAATAGTCCAGGGGGTCACTCTTATCACTCCCCATTATCACTTATCTGGAAAGGGTAAGGCAAAAGGGCAATTAGCATCAGAGAAAGAAGATCATTTTATGGGATTTGACCTAGACTTCTTAGCAGTCTCAATAGTCAGGAATGACTCAGGAAAGAGCACATGGAAGAATACAGAAATATGAAGAATAAATTAAACAATAGGTTCCCAAGAGAGATATTTGATCCAGACTTTCTGTGCAACAATGTATAAATATAATGAGATTAAATACTTCCAGTAGTAAGGATCAAAGACTAGATTTACAACACATTTTTGGCAGGCATATACAGAAATAAATCAATGTCTGGTGGCCTACAGATGCCTAGCAGGATGGTGTTATATCCCAGTGAAATTAGGGTAGGTCAGAAACTTCTGAAAATTCAGTTAAATGCCTTGGTGGCAGCTCTGTGTGACTACATACCTTTTGAAAATCTAGGTCTCAGTTAAATCATCAATCCAAAACCAGAAGACAGCAGTTGACAAGGGATTATAGTCCTCAACAGTTTCTAGCTCACTCAGGAAAAAAAGAAAAAGCATAAATATGAAAAATACAACATTACAATTTTAAGATTTTGTAATTACACTAAGAATTTCACATTTGTGTTTTAGATACAAACAGATGCACTATAACCCAAAAAGAAGATAAAATCGAAAATGGGCATTTTTCCATTTTGGATTATCCATGGAAATTTGCAGCATAGATGCCACTGGTCTTTCCTGTATGTGTCATGGCCAGCATCTCCTGTTTACTCAATACACAGTTTTATGCTCTGCTCATTCATTTACTCTTCAAAATTCCCACTCCAAACAAGGTGCATCATAAGGTCAGTGACTCAAACCATAAAATCAGGCTTCCTCTTTATTTGGACCTTGAACAACTGGCTTCACCCAAGATGTAACAACTGTTTGCAGAGGAAGAAAAGTAGCAATTTTCCTTAAGCATAAGCAGAGCTGGTAATAACAGACATCAGCTTAAATGGGTTAACAGGGTCATGGAACCACTTACATTTTGTTTGGTGTGTGAGTTTTTGAAGTTCTATGTAGCTTTTAAACAAATGCAATTATTGTACTAGGAAAGGATGGGAGACAACCCCAGAAACCTTTGTACAAATTATAGATCTGCTACCTAAGACAGTTCAAAAGTCTCACTCCTTTATGTTGGAAACTGTGTTACTGATTACAAGTAAATATGCCATCAAAAGCACGGAGAGAAAACAATTTAGAATACATTGCAGACATAACAATCAGTACTCTTTTTAACTCAAATAGATACCAATGCTGCAGCTATTCAAATTCACTTGTGATTACCACTTTACCCTTAAAATTAATTTTCATTTAACTTCTGAAAGTCTTCACAAATTAAAAATTTGCCAAATTAGAAATCCCAGCTATTTCTCCCTTAAGGCTAATACACTTCATGTTTAATCTGCACTCTTTATCATTTGTGCATTACCAATATTCATAAATATTCAGTGTACACATTTATCTTCCTCTATTACCCTTATATTTTTCCTTTGTTTATGTTTGTACAGCTCCACTGTCTTCATAGCACATCCTAAGGAACGCCTGTGCAATGTTCCTGAGGATAATGGCCATACCATGCCAACTTATATAAAAAAGCATTTTATTTATAGAAAGGCAGAAACATAAGTCACTTGCCTTGGATGATACCGAAATTAACATCTCAAAGACATAAGAATATAAAAATCTAATACCAAAAAAAGAATGCCAGGTATTATATAGTTTATTCTTATCAACTCAATGCAATAAAACTTTGGTCAGAACCATAAAATGCTGCAGAAGTATAGTATAAAGTGATAAAACTTTTGTTCTCTGTCAATCAGAGATAAGCACAGGTTACCTAGGTGGACTTTCAAGTAGAGTTACCTATCTATTTTTGAAATAGAAGGGGGCTCAGTGAAAATTAAATACTTAGCAAAATCAAGCACAGGAACTATCAATAACCTTTATGCTTCAAGGTATCGTGATTGTCATAGTGAACCAAACATCACTACTAAACAGAAACAGGCTTTTGGCAATCCACACCTTGTTGCTAAACATTTTTGAAAGTTCACGTGGTCAAGCATACAGGTGTACAATAAAACATTTTGAAATCTTTTGCCTCTCATACAGCTAGGAATAGACTATGCAGAATTATAATCTTTTTTCTTCTTCCCAGACCCCCTTCAATAGCTGCCTGGTACAGAGAACTCTCTTTATTAATAGAAACAACTGAAGCTTGAAAGTTCATATCTATATCAATGCTTGCTGCCAGCAAGTGAAGAATGTAGGCATTAGTCACAGCAGTGGAGTAAGAGGGTAGTGTAAAACTGGTCTTTTTTGTTCATCCCCCATTATTCTCTGCACTGGATCCCAGACTGCCATGGAAAGCTGCTGAGTCAGGCAGAGGAAAGCTGCTGCCCTCCCCTGGCAGCCCCCCAGGGCAGAACACCCCCTCCTGCACCAGCAGAGATCCACATCCTTCCCTCTGTCTTTGATGCAATGATGAGGCTTGTATCTAGGCTTGCTGAAAGACCTTAGAACTTATTTCAGTAGTCAAAAGATTCCAGATATGGCTTCTTAAAAAAGGTACATTTTTTTTTAATAAGTGCAGTCATTCCCTAATATTTTACTATATCATGTCAATGTTTCATCCAGAAGAGTTTTTTAAGGTATCCATATGTCATGTGAAATATATGTGTGTGTGTGTCCGTGGTCCAGACAGATATACAAAGGCTCTAAAAATCATACCCAGACTTCATCAGGTGTAGACTGACATCATCCTGCTG
>NW_008594971.1:0-18588 GCF_000691845.1 Merops nubicus | reverse complement strand
CTGGCTGACTTCACTTTCTACAGTCAAGATTTTCAGACCTGCCAATATGGAACATATATTCAAGCAAAATCTATACATCCTTTTATAAGCATATAGAAAAAAAAAAAAGTCAGTACCTAAGGGGATAAAAAATGTATTGAATTATTTTTCTCCTTGAATTATAGGAAAATTCAATAAGTCATCCTTATTATGCTGTAAGGAGTCCTCCTACTTCATAAGTACTCTTCCTTCCAACATATCCTCACCAAAAGCTCACAAAGCATTTTTATGAGCTGCATAAAAAAGGGTTGTTTTTCTATAAACAAAATACACAATGTCTATTGTCACAGGCTATGATTTTAAGCCAGTGGAACCTGTATCTATGTATTAGATATATAAGAAAAAAGTATTTTATGTTAAAATCCCCTATAGAAAGATAGTGCATTACACTTACTAGTTATCTAGTATTGCTCAGTTCTGCAGTGCTACAATCTTTCTCAGGATTTATGTTTTATTGGAATACATCCACATATAGGGCATGAAACATGAATCATTTGGACTTAGTCATCACATTGCTTTTCTGGGAGGAGGCTTGAAAAATATTATATCCATACAAAACCAGAGGGAGAATGTAGGCACTACTATAAACAGCACTTTCACTTAGCTGGAATTAGTTGGAATTTGCCAAGGACCATAGGACTAACATGTCTGTTCTTGCTAATCACTAATTTGGATAAGTTTTGCAATTTTGCAAGTCTTCAGACGTTGCAGCAGTGTCTTCACTTCTCAAGATCAGACCTTAAAGAAATTATGGGGTGCTTAATAATGGCAAATTATCAGCTTTATGTCTCATCCAGCTTTATGGAACACCATCAAACTAACAGAGGATAGTAATATCAATTTAATTACAAAGTTTGAAGACTTATTACTCCTCATTTTCAGAACTCCTATATGTCTGTTTGCTGTATGAGTCAATACCCCCAGGCATATTATGCTAGACTTATGCATTAAATTGGTCCTCTTAAGACAATGAAATGAAAGGCAAAAAAGTGATACACTTACAGAAAGATTCGGGTCACACGTTTGAAAAGAAAATATTATTCCAAATTTGCACCTCCTCTTTTTCTCTAAATTCCACACTACTAGGAAACACACATTCTTCACCTGTATCACTGCAGGTAAGAGCTTCTAAGATGCATCTTTTATGATAGTTAGCATCACATTTAAAAACAGCCATGCTGCTTTGAGAGTCCATCTAGCCCAGTCACGTCTCCAGAAGTGTCCACCTGTTGATATACAAAGAAAAAGAACATCAGAGCAAGCATTTATGATATTCCACTATAATATTCTCTCCCTTTGGCTACTTTCTTTAGATTTATTTTCTATGTGCTTGTTCTATCTGCCTGTTAATTCATATAAAGGTGTGCAAACAAAGCACTTTGGCAAAGAACTCCAGTCATAAAACCTGTTGCATGAGGAATCACTTCGTCTTGTTTGTTTTGAAACTCTCTACTTCTAGACAATAATAGAGTGAGACCATTTGATGGATCCTGTACTGAAAAAATAATTTATATATCCCTATCTTGCCTCTCTATTGTTAGGAAGGAGCTCTGGAGAGAAGAGAAGCACTGCAGGGGGTCTGCAGTCAAATCTGTTTACTGCAAAGTTTTACAGCCTTTTCTAGCAGCCAAGAGACAGCCCCCTGAACCCCACAGGTTAACAAGCCTGTTCACACGCCTAAGCTGAGTTACAGACTGGATAATAATCACTGTCCACGCTCTGTCCATGCGCCCTGTCAGCCCTGCATAGCTCAGGGTTGTTGTGAGAAAGTTTGGTGATGGTTACATACTTGTCTGGGCGAGCAGCCAACAGAATCCACTAACTATAAACATTTGCTATTTGACAGATACTTCTGTGAATTTTCTCAGGCTTACAAGAATCTCACTGACTACACTGGTGTTTTTTTCATGCTCAGCAAAACATGCTATCCTGCTCTGCAAATCATGATTCCACACTCTATGGCACTCATTATTTTGCAGATCTTTATTATACTCTAGAACTTTCTCTTTTGTAGGCAGAAAGGGTCAAACCATCTCAGTTGTGGTTTATATAAAAGCTGCTCCATATCTTCATTTAACCTTATTTCCCATGTTCCTTTCTTTTGAGATACCGAAGTACACAGATTATGAAATACGGAATCTATACATCAGCTTAATTAAGGGGTTTTGTTTCTCTTTCCATTCCTTTCATAACAGTTCCTCTTACTTTATTTGCTTTTTTGATCACTGACACACCCTGTGCTTTTTTCCATAGAAGTATTGTTATCAGTGAGGTTAAAAGAATTACAGAACTAGTTCTATGCACTTTAAACTTGTGAGACTTTATTCAAAGTAGTGATGTGCTAAATAGTTCTGATAATAACTGTATGACTATACAGTAGAGATTTCATTGTTGAATTTAGCTGTCATGTTTCAGTGATGGGACAGAGACATTCAGCTCACAGAAAAGTTACCATCTACAGGAGCTCTGATACTAGACTAATCATGCCTGGTGATATTCAATATGATATTACGAAGAGGGCAAGGCAGTATTAGATATCTCTATAAATATTGGCTGGTAAATGATATGTTCCTATGACACATTTGTACAGTTATGTGGCATCCAGATTTACAACTGTTCTAGCTGTATTTTCTAGAAAAAGTCCCAAGAGAGAATTTCTACCTCTTTGTCTTGAGACACCTGAGGAAAACCACAACAACACCCTCAGCATTTTTAAATTCCTTCAAATTACTGTGAAAACAAAAGCTCAGTCAAAAATTAGGACAGAGGCCTAGGACTTCAATCAAAAAGTTTCAGGTGTCTGCTTTCCTGATAAAAACCTCTAGTAGAACAGCACACTGCCACATTAACAAGGCAATGTATGTTCTGACATGACAGATTTTCTCGGTGTTGCAGAACCAGTCTGGCAGTCAGCTCCTATGTGCTGCAAACGTTGAGGGTTTTTTGTCATTTAAAAAAATGTACTTAGTCCAGAAACTTTCTAACCCACCTCAAAACACTATACCTGAATTCAGCATTACATTGTACTAAACTGCACCCACAGTGCCAGTATTTCTAATTTTGTGCTCACATTTTTTTTTTTTTTAGACAATGGAGGCATAATTTTATGCTGTTTCTCGAAGACATTAGTCTTGTTCTTTTGTATATGAATTAGAATTGAGAAGAAAGGTTAAATGTTTGCTTTTGCTACAAGAGAGAATGGAGATAAGACCTAAACCATCTGAATATTTCACTACTCTGCTTTTAGTTCCTCTTGACATAGCTTCTCCAAGGCCCCAGCTAGAGCTTTTCACCGGGATTCCCATTCCCATGCATAGTGTATGCAATGTTATCACGCCTCATTAGGTCTTGTCGATTCACTTTGGTTTTAAAGGAACCCTGGATGGATACCTGACAGCTTAAAGTGACATCAGTGACATACTTTTTACTCTTCAAGAAATTGTGTAACTATTATAATAGGTACTGTAAAGACTTTTATCCAGGGACAGAGAATATAGTCCTGAGAATATGAAAGGTTAAGAGGAAAAATATAGATTTTTTTTTTTTTTCCAATGGAAGACAAGGTTCAGAGTACTGTAAAAATAAAATAGCTGCAAAGAACAATTGACAAGTTCCTCATTAAAGCCAGCATTTAAATTGGAGGTGACTGCTTTTAAGGTATTGTAAAAAAGCATGGATGGCAGGCTTGATAGTTAGCTTTAGATGGACAGCCAGAATACGGTATAGTTTGAGCAGAAGATCAAATAGAGGCACTCTGCAGCGATTGCATGGTGTGCTGGTACCAGCACAGGAAGCTACAGGCAAGACAACAGAAGTCAAAGACACATTGCAATTATTTAGAAACACAAATGAAGACAGCATGTCTCTGCTTGACATTCAGATATGTCTGTAACCCTGTAACTCAGGCTGGATGTGAATTCCTATTAGCAGGAAAAGTAGAGAGAGAAACTGTAACATGCTTTGCAAATCAGGATGTCTTTATCTTCGTTAGTGAATCTTGCCAACTCGGTGAATTTATTCCAGTGAGTAAATGGTTGAGCAAGCCTTATAAGTAACAGAGGAAAAGTGGGAAGAGAAGCACCTGATATTGTAGAAAAATCTGTTGAGTGTGTAAGAGAGATTATTTTTTCCCCATTTATGTAAAAATGTCAATGTCAAGGTCTCTTGCATTGTAGAATAATTATTTTCTCCACAATAAACTTTTAGATCCGTACATTCACATAACAAAAGGCCCAGAGGACTCACCTTGCCAAGCTAACCTGCTTCAGGACAGAGGCCTTAGGATTCCTCTAAACTGACTTTTATTTAATAATTCTTTGTAGACTCATAAAGCCAGGACTGCAATTTTAATTTCACAATATATTGAAACAAAACTGGATTTTGATTTTTGTGAGCTTTATGATGGGGTTGATTGCCTCTACAGATATTCCTGATAAATAAACATGAGAAACAGCAAACAAACAGCAGAGAATGAGTCATATAATCTTCATCCAATGTTAATACACTGATCAACATATATATGATAGTAAAGATACAAGTTGCTTCTTCATCTACTTTCTCAAGTTACCATGAGCCTTGTAATCCTGATCCATCAGTCACTCAAGCTGGCACACAATCAGACACACAATGTCTGCTTCTATGCCAAGTACCCAACTTTCCTTTGCATGGAAATAGGAAACTATTTGTGGGTGCTACAGCATAGATGTAGCAACAGCAAATTTTGTGTGTGCTTGTTTGTACCAAAAGACATTTGCCTGGTTAGATTGTTGTCAGCAGTATCATGAATTTTCTGTTATCTCAGAGCATTTCTTTGCAAACACTGCTGAAAAACTCAGCCAAGTTTAATACACTGTATATTCTCCTAATGAAATAAAATATATCACCACGACAACTATTTCTCTCATGCCTAATTAGTATGCCCTCGTGGGCTTTAAAACCTTGCCAGTGCTGTTAAATAACTAAAGGTTTGGTCCTCGCAACTTTTTCCATGCTGTGCAGCACTTAAATTCTGTGAACCCTCTCACTGACTTCAGGGAGACTGCTGGAGTTATTAATCACAAATCAAGATTGTATCACAGCATCTGTCAAGCCCAGTATTTTCTATAATAGGTGCAAATAAATTGAACAGAAACTTGAAGAAACCTCAATTTTTCTTTTGTAAACTACAACATCCTTAATATAACAGTGCTGCAGGTGATGCATTAACTCATGGTTATTTTGGCAAAAAGGCAGTTGTGCAAGGTGTGAAGTTTCAAGGACACAGATCCCATCCTGTTTCACTGTTTCAGGTTCCATGTATCCATCTTTCTCCTTTTCCCTTTCCCTTTTCCTTTTCCCTTTCCCTTTCCCTTTCCCTTTCCCTTTCCCTTTCCCTTTCCCTTTCCCTTTCCCTTTTCCCTTCCCTTTCCCTTTCCCTTTCCCTTTCCCTTTCCCTTTCCCTTTCCCTTTCCCTTTCCCTTTCCCTTTCCCTTTCCCTTTCCCTTTCCCTTTCCCTTTCCCTTTCCCTGCCTCTCCTCCCTCCCTTTCCCTTTCCCTCTCCCTTTCCCTTTCCCTTTCCCTTTCCCTTTCCCTTTCCCTTTCCCTTTCCCTTTCCCTTTCCTCTCCTTCTACAACATAGGAACACTTGTTTTTCCCAAAGGCTCAAAAATGGTATGTTCACTTCCAAGCCTGTGTCTTATCAGAGAGCAGTGCAGTGCAATGATGCCAAGTCCAAACTTGCAGCCTAGATGCCCTGTTTAACAAAAGTAACCTGAAACTCTATAAGCTTTGTACAATGCTAATATCCCCTTTTATTCACCCACAAATTATATGCATGAGGCTAGCTCCTAGCTGGTGTAAACGGGGACAGTTTCTCTGAAGTCACTGAGGATTGCCTGCGCTTACACAATCTAAATATATGGTACATATTCATCAGTTCATTTCTTTACATAAAGTTGGTCAGATTGACAGTGAGGTATTCATTAATAGACTACTCATACATACTCTTTTGCTATAAATTACAGCCCTCAATTATAAATTCAAATATATATCATTGCTCAGATCAAGGATGTGCTGAGACAGTTTCATCTGGTACATGAATGAAGAAATCCCTTCTTGCTGTTCGTATATGGAAAAGAAAACCTTGTTTTTCCCCTGCCCTACACCTTGTCCCTAGCTTCACCTCATGGCCACTAGCCCATGTTCAGAAACAAAAGAAGTTTGACAACCAACTCCTGGCTTAGAGACAAGGAAGAGCAAATAGAACCAGAAAATGGGGCAGACAAAGGGGGATCAAATAGCAGTCTTGACTACATAAAAAGGAGTCACAAAGACAGAGGCAGATTCGCCTTGCAGGAGCACAGTGAAAGAAAGCGGGTGATCAAGGAAAGGGCGGGCTAAAACTGACAAAAGGAAACTCCACTCAGACAGGAGGAAAAATTCTTCACTATAAGAGTGCCTACAGGCAGGAGTAGGCTGCTCAGGGAGGTGGCAGAGCATCAGTCCTTGGAGACTGTCAAGGCCTATGGCATAAGGAGTAATGCAATCTCACTTTGAGGTTGGATTCAATGCTAGAGTCAGTCCACTTTGAGAGAGGATTGATTGAGTTTAAATCCCTGCAAACCTAAATCATTCTGTGACTCTGTGGATCTGTTCAATCCATTTTTCAGGTGACAAAAGTGTCAACAAGAGACAGTTCTGGTGAATGCAGGTGAGTAACACTGCACTAATGTCAATATAATTTGCTGTGGAACCCATGAGCTCCTTTACGACTAGAATTATATTATATATTGTATATTTTAATATGACATGATATGGTATGATATGATGATCTAATATATAGTATACTTTTTTCATGTAAGACCCACCCCCCTTCTCAACAGGAGAAAGCCCAGTTTTTCTGAGATGCTCTGATAAAGTCTACAATTGAGTCAGACATGCAGACTGAGAAAAAAATTTCAGCTGTTCTTTATTTGCTGTAGAATACAGGTTTCCTCAGGTAGCACACCAGCTTTGATAGGTTGGAAGATTTTGCTTTATTCTGAGAGAGAAATTTCTAAAGAAAATATAGACTTTAAAGAACAGGGACATGAAATAATATTTAAAAAATGAAATATTTTAGTGTCTGCGATTCTCTGTATATTTTACATAACAAAGGTTTTGAATTTCTACTGATACTAAAGGATAAGTAATAAAGGCATTACTGGTAATTTTTCTTGATTTTTTTTTTAGATCTGTAAATGCTAGTAAGACATACTTTATTTCTAACTTCTCTAGAGTTTACGATGATAACTAGACATTACGTTTGTGATATTTTACAAAGTGAACTTTTTATACTGACTTCCCTTAAATGTTATGATTTGCAGTTCATTTTTCACTAATACCAGCTGATATAATTTCCAAAAGGAATATAAGTGACAAAAAAAAAAAAATCCAAAAGGAATTGTTTGTTTCTGTCATATGTCCTATGCAAAAATTAGTTTTGTTTAGACTGTGTGCAGGGTGGGCATCTGCTCACATAAAGCAGCTGATCTGCATACAAATTCTGTGTTCCTGTGTCATAAGAAATTACTAACCCCATAGATGGAAATCGCATGTTTTTCTCTTATGGCAATTGTGCAAAGGGAACATAAAATTAAAAATTAAATCATTCTCTTTGCATTGCAATTTACATCACCCTGCACCTGTGTAAACCATCAAACAAGAAGTCAGCAACAGGGGCCAAAATACTTCTTCACTAACAAAGATGCTTTACGAAGATTATTGTCAAAAATAATTTTCTCTGATAGGAAAAGAAAATTAGCATCTTTAGATATCTACAAAGTGAATGTGTATTTCAAAACCAACTAGGAAATCAACACCCTCCCTAAAATTTAAATAGTCTGACAAACTATACTAAAACATATTCAATGACTTGAGCCCCGTTTTCTTTTCATGCATCTTTTGTGAATAGACTTGATTTATGATAATGCCTTCATTATTCAAAATATTTTAACCAGTCATTACCAAAGGTGAAGATAAGCAGGAGGAGTAAGTCCTGAGGCTGTTTGAGGTGGCTCACAAATATTCATTTGCACTTCAAAAGGTGGCTTTTTTTTTTTTTTTTTCGCATCAGAATTGCTCTTTGAATGCTCACAGTTTGAAAGATGATAGAAAATACTCTTGGTAAATGTTCATTTTTCTGCAATGACTCCCTTCAAATTCAGCTAGGTTACTAACTTCATGCTTTCTCTCCATTAGAAAGGATGTCTCATACAAATACACCAAATGTGTGACAATTTCTTCCTCAAAGCATATTTGGACAACTTCAAAACTAAAGGTATATTTTGGAATGACTGGATTTTGCTGAAGGCCTCTTAAAAGCTCTTCAGTGTTTGCTTTGAGTCATAATGGAGTAGTTTTAAGGATCCACCTAAAGGCAATGTAGCATTAGGTGAAGAACACATTGAGAAACAGATCCTTTCTGAAGTTTCCTATTCAAATAGAGAAACTAGAGTAAGAATGTTGCAAGGGAGTCTCCTTTTCTGTTAGAGATAAAGTCAAGGCACATAGGAATGGTGGTGAAGTTGTGACACTCAGGAATTAAGCATCAACATCACTGAAGAGACTTAGGGTTATGCATTTTTATCAAGTTTTAACTGAGGGAGATGGGGGGGGAGCATTGTTTGTTTGCTTGCTTTTAATCCAAAACCTAGGGCAGTGAATACAAAATATTTCTTTGTAATTTCATTTATTTTTTTACCAGTTCAGACTAGAATAACTGCAAACTTCTATTTGCCATTTATTGCTTCAGATGTCCAAGTATGTAGGTAATAATTGCAACCACAGCAATAACAACAAACACAAAAGAAAAAAAAAAAAAAAAAGAGAGAAAGAACACAGGAAGACTTTTGGAGGAGCAGTAGCTCACATGTTTGACAAGCAAAAATCTTACAATTTTGTTCAGGCATATGATGTGAATACATACAAGCTGCTCCACTAGTCGTTCCACAGGCAGAGCAAATGAAGCACTCCCTAGAGCCCCCAGTCATGGAGCTGTCTGATTTCAACCTGTTCAAAATAAAGATACCAGTTTGTATGTTGAAATTTAACCAAGCTGTAGTCCCTCATATCAAATGTTTGTTTTCTGACGGATTTAACAAAAATCCTGGCAGTGTTCCTAAATCTGAGGTTGCAGATGCAGAATTTCATTGATATAATTTCCATTTTTAATGGCAGGAATTCCAGCACAGATACTGAGGTATCTTGCCTTGAGGAATGTAGCTATTTCTTATAGAGATACGCAGGTGTTAATATAAATTATTTGTCAGTTCATAACTCAGGGGACTTACTAGCTTATCAGAATAGTAAATTTTTTTTGTGCCAAGTGCAGCACCGACTTTTCAACTCTTAGTGAAATGTCTATGCAATGATGAAGTGGGTTGAAATTCAAGGACTGTAAATCTCTCCCCTGCAAAATTCTTTTAATTCTAATTAATAAATCTTCATAAAACTCCCCAGATGAAAAAAACTACCAAACTCAGCTCTCCATTTCAACTACAAATTTCCACAAATAAAATTACTGCTGGGTTTCTGTGCTATTCTGTCATATGCCACTGGAAAAAAAAAAAAAAGATCTGACAAGCAATTTGTATTCCGCTCATCAATTTTTTTTTCCTTATAGTTGTTAGTGAAAGTGATTTAGAGGTAGAGATGACGTTCAATAAATTACGTAATTCCAGCAAACAGAACAATGAAATATATCCTTGATATATGCTAAGTAATATTGTCAGAAAATGGTGTTCTGAGAGACAGGATTAAAAGAATCCATTGTTTGTTGGGGTGTACAAGGATGGTGCAACCACGTACTTGTGTAGAGACATTTGCAATACCTGACAGAACAGGCGTGCAGGGTATGACAATCACTGCCCGAGACACCGATTGTGTGTGGTCCTGAGTCTGCCTGTGTTCACGGGGAGCAGACCTGCAGCTTATATGCTAACAGTCTTGGGTTCTGAAAATCCATATAGCACTTACTCTTTTGTTAACAGTTTTTCTTGTTGCAGAATGAAAATTTTCTGTCTTTCTGGGAAACAATCCAACATTCACCAGCATTAGTATAAGTCATTACAGAATGTTCGGGGATCTGACTTCTACTCTGAATGTTTTGCTGGAAAGAGGGAAAGAAACAAATCTTTTCCATGCCAAAGGCTTCTCAGGTCCATATTTTGAAATGCCACATCTCTGTGTTCTTCCCATTCTCCCAACCTAGACCACTCATAAAAAAATGTTAGAAGCTCAGGCTTTAAGCTCAGTCTTTTTTTTATTATTATTATTTTTTAAATTTTTTTTTTTTATTCACATGAGGAACCTAGGAATTCATGTCCTTTGTCTCATGTTCTAATTTTTCTTCATTCTTTTTTTCATAATAAAGCTTCAAGGGTCTCATTTTTGATGTTCTGCTGGTTGTTTCAAGGGAAACTTTAACTTCCACTTCCATGGAAAGCATAAACAAGTGCTTAATGCCAACCCTGCCTAGGCATACTTTCTGAATTGTATCCATAGGTCAAACCACTAACTTTTGGCTTTCTCTTCTGTGGTAATTTCTAAACTGCAAAAGTAGCACCTTGCCTCCTATTTGGTTTTCTCTTGTATTTTCAGACTATCTAATAGGAAAACCCAAGACAGTGAACTATGCCTGTCCCAGTAACTCATTGAAGGTACTCCTAACTGCAGAAGTATACATGTTTTTTACACCATTGGTGCCATTTCTTAAAACATATCTACTTATGTTGAGATGCATTTTCTATTCTAAGTGCATAAATAATGCCCTCTTATGGCAAAATTTAGAGATTCCCCAACATTTATCTGATCTAAGATAACCTACATTATGAATTTATATTTAGAAAAAAAACCCCACTCATCCTGGAAGGAAGAAATAATGAAAAAGAAAAAAACGCAGTGTATGCTACTGCAGTTATAAGTTATACTTTTTTTTCTTTACACTTCCTCCACTTCTGTAACAATTGAGAGAAAAATCCAGTTTTAGAATCTTTAAAAAAAAATTAGGAGAAGAAACTAATTTTTAGAACATTTTGATGAGGTTCTGTGCCAATCGCTAAATTAAAATGAGTGTATGAAAAGCAAGCATGTATTATTTAGATATTTATTGATATTGACAACAAATGATTTAACTGATTTCTGGAAGTGTTTTTAACATAAACAAACTGCAAGGAATAAACAGGCAAGACTGTGATGAAATATTACTGAAAATGTTCATCTCCAATTTCACAATTCTTCAGAAATACATTAAGATAAATTTGTGCAAAGTAGTACAAGAGTTTTAAATGTGAGAAATAGCAAAATAGAAAATAATAAGGCTCTTAAGAAACTTTTTGTATCTATTCTGTGTTTCTCTTTTGCCTTTTCTTCCTTGTGATTTGCTTTGAATAACTGACAATTAATAAATTGATTTTAAGTTATAAAGGTGTAATTGTGGAGGAGATACTGTATTCTGGCTGCCATTCAAAGTATAGCTTTTGGTTTTGCCTTCTTGGCTTAAAAAAAACTATTGCTAACAGATTTAAATAAAGATTCGATTAACAGATGTTCTGGGAAGAGTCAGTTAAAAAAAGATAAATATTTAGTGGAATTTTAGTGTTGTTTGAGAAAAAATTAAACGTAAACTCACTTTAAATTGTGGTTCTTTCAATAATAAGCCAAGAACCAAGTTAAAGTAACAGAAATTTTTCAGTATGATGTAAAACTCTGAGATTTCTAATTCTGAGAATTCTAACGTTCAGAATGTTAGATTATGTCATGCTGTATTTCTCATGCATTAGGTGCTTCCATGAAGCCTGTGCTAACTTTAAGTAGGGAATTAATAAATAATAGGCATACAGCATATTTTTAATCCATAATGGTCAATAAATAGGTAGATCGGATTCTATGACTGTTTCTCAGTCTTTTTAACTAATAAAATTTGATGTTAAGCTGATGATTTAATGATGACTTAAATTAACCCAAATCTTGATTATCCTAAGGCCCCCAAAATGTACAAAGAAGTCAGCAGACTTTCTTAAACCCCACTGAGCATACATTGACATCACAGGCTTTCACTATCTAGGCCAAATGTTTGCTCATGGCTTTTACGCAACACATTCTAATGAATAAAATGAGGTGGCTTTCAAGAAAGGTTTTGATGACTGAAGTATGATAACTTAATATACTGGGAAAAGCATTTTTAAGACTTTTTCAGCATATCTGTTGCATTGACAATGAAAAAAGGAAAACAGAGCTCCTGTGCCCATGAATCATAAGCATTTGGAGGCACCATATGAATACTTGTGACAAAGAAGGGAGTTCACACAATCAAGAATACAGCACAGAACACAATAAGACCAAAGCTTCCATTTTATCTTCTTTAGGACCTTAGAAGAATGCAGTGGTATCTATACAAAGCAGCACTAAAATGATCACTATTACAGCTAAAACATCAGTACAATACCATCTGTTCCATGCTGATTCCAGAGACAAACACCTTGGTTCACAGCAGACAACATGATAGCCTCTTTAACAAATGGAAAAGAACACTTTGCTGGAAGCAAGAATGTTTTCCTTAATACTAAGATAACACTATGGTAAAGAATCAGGACTTGAATTCTATAGCATCTCTATGTCTTCCACCTTGGGGGAATTATAGGGTACTTTGTATTTACATTAAAATTGCAACTGCTACTTCTGTTTCCTAAATAAAAGGTAAGAATGGTCATAGTGGGTCATCTGATAGACCTAGTTTAAAATCCCAACTCCAGCAATAGCTAGGATGTAATACAAAAGGATCAGTCCTGACAAGTACGAGAGGAGACACCTCTGGTGCCTGTTCCATTCCTCAGCATCCTTTGGTCCCCAGTGCCTAGGGGACGCTGGGCATTATTCAGATTGCTTCAGTCAACGCTCCACTTGGCATACATAGTTTGAATTATGTCCCTTTTCATTACTTTTGTTCTTTCACCTGGAGAAACAAGTTTTTTCATTTCTATTTCTTCAGCACTGGTAAAACTTCTTTAGGGAAAGTAATAGAGGCAGTTGTGAACAGGTCATCTTTAGGGAAGGACACAGCATATGCCACATGGTCCTTCTGCTCCTCTTCTAAAGCAACAGCTTGCAGAATACAAACCATATGCAGTGATCAATTAGCTGACAAATACAATCAGTAAAGCTTAGTCTGTATTTACAGAGAACAAAACAAATCGAAGACTGCAAGGTATGCGGTCATTACTCTTCATTTGGAGATGAAGGGCAGTGGCAAATGGAACTGCAGTGCTGTATTATCTGGGACCAGACTTGAGGTGTTTAGTTTTTTATAGCCAAGCTCCTACCAACGTGTTTCAAACTTCAGATGAATGGGAAAAAATCATAAGTCTTCTTGCCTCCCACCCCCCTAAACCAGTGATTCATGTAACATTCTGTAAGTAAATTATGTATATACTGAAGTAGCTGAATCATTGACAAGTTATCTTTCTAAAACCTCCTTCCAAGCGAGTGAGAGGACTCCCTTGAATCATGTGAACTCTGTAGTATGTAGCAACGGATCAAGTATTATGCTGGAGAGTGGTGTGTCATGCTGGAAACAGCCACGATACCCAGGGTTATGCCACTGCCACTCTCTAGCCTGAAGTAATGTTCCCACCTCTCCTCCCCTTCTACCTCTACCTGTCTGTTCAAATAAAAAACTTCTGCATAACCACTCCTGTTTTATTTCCCTGTGTGTTTGTAGATCACCTTGAACCATGGGAACTTCATTCCAAGTACATCCAATACTCAGACTACATTGTTGCATCCACTGTGCACTTGAGTTTTCTTGTATTTATAGCTTGCTTGCCCAGAAGCCATCCTTGGTGTACCCACAACCGGTCCCTTTTCATTCAACTCTTCCTAATACATATTCTTACCTAATTTGCAAATTAGTTATTTATTTCTTAAAAACTCAAACCCAGCTTTTTGTAAGCACGGCGACTCTGGTTGTATCACTGACTTCATTTAGTCATGGTTGCTAAAAGGTGGAAAATCTGATGAAAACACTGTACTTCTCCCAGAAACAGCAATAGTGTTGTTGCCTCACCGAAAAGAGGAAGCATGAAGGCCTCATAGCACACCAGGAACCAGCTTACATCTTTTGTACAGACATGGAAGCACTTATTTGATGATGACTTTACAGAAATCAGTCTATTCAATGATGGAGATCACTATGAAGTGCTAGCTCATTGACTTCCAGGGAAGCCATTCAGAGCTGGGTCTATTTGACTAGAGACAAACATATCAAATTAAGAGCATAATATTTTCCTCTGTTCCCATACAGGTAATAGTGCTTCATTAAGGTGGTTCCACTGATCCTGTTCCTAAGCACCTAATTTTTCTTAAGCTATGAAAAGACAAATTGTCTCCTGCAAATGGGCTTTCACCGAACTTCAAGTAGTAAAAAGAAAACTGATGGATTTAGTTTGACAATTCATTGTTAGTTACAAGCTGGCAGTTTTATAAGGCTTTGACCTTGATGATGAAGACTCACTCTTCATGAGGAGTCCTTATTTGACCCACATGAATAAGCCCATTGAGCAGTTAGGGCACACTATACTCAAGGACATTATACCATCTCTGATCACACAGTATCCCTGGCAGGTTTATCTTGACTGCCTTTTGAATTTTTGGACTATTTGCGAAGAAAAAGAATAAAATTTGCTATTCATATTAGCATGTCTTCAAAACAAACACTTAACAGCCTTCCCAAAACAAACTGATGATATGTCTCACACTTTCTCCAGTTCTTGTAACTGTAAGAAAGAAAATAAACAAAGATTAACTAATTGAATTACTTAATGACCTTGCATTTCTATAAGGTGATTTGACACTCATAAATGAGGACAGAGAAAATAGAAGTTAATGTCATTTTCTCTTATCATTTGGAGTCTGGACACTTACTGTACATACTGTTCCTTTGGTTTTTAAAGGAAGGAATAGATTACATTTGATAGTCACTTTATCATGCCTTTACTGCATTTTTCTTTATAATAGCTGGCATTTGATCTTGTCCTCATTGTAAGTCTGTCCTTGTGTTCAAAGCAGTAACTGATTATTTAACCTGTTGATCTTCTTAATGGCTAGCTGTTCCCAATCCAGTGAAATTATTTGATTCTCTTCCACTGTGCTGTCTTTATTCATTCAAATATGTCTCAGGAGATTCCTGTATTCCTCCTCTGCCATGTTCACCCATCTTTGTTTCTTTTCTCCATCTTCCCTCTTTTAAACCTGGTCCTTCTTCCTATAATCTATGAACTTTTTCAGGAGCTTAAAATCTAAGTGGGGAGAAACAACACAAAACAAAAAAGCCAAACACCAAACCAAAATGTAAAGTAAATGTCCAAAGCCACTCCAGTTTCTCCTTCCTGGCTTCAGTTAGTGTTTAGGTCTAAAGCTAGGCCTGGGTCCATTAGGATGATTTGTTTGGTTAAGAAGCAGACACCACGCACAGATACAACAAAATCTGTGTCTGTTTGTTTTGGCCATGAGGGTTTGCCGGCTCAGATCACATTACAAGAGTCAGAACTGCTCCAGTTCCAAAGCTGAGAGTGAGGGCCTGACTCTGTCCTGACATGTGATGTAACCTGGAGTAAGCACACATAGTTATAAACCTCATATGCACCAAATCAGAACTAGAAGTAAAATGTACACCACCTTGTATTCTTTCTGTAATATAGGAATGACTGAAAACCATCTGCAAAACAGGGTCCAACTTACTTATCCTCATCCCTGTTAGCCTGGAAAATACACAGCCTGGAAAGCAAGTGTCTTGCATACTTTTCATTTCACTCACAGGGTTGATTCATGCCAGTAAATACTGAAAC
Source organism: Merops nubicus (assembly GCF_000691845.1). NCBI lineage: Eukaryota > Metazoa > Chordata > Aves > Coraciiformes > Meropidae > Merops > Merops nubicus. Next base: position 2,689 of record NW_008594971.1, on the reverse strand, counting down.
CCCACCTCATAGTTTGGAGAAGTAATTTCCATTCCATGAGTTTTGCTTGAAGCTAATACATGCTATTACAAAACATCTGAAGTAAAACCTTAACTATTTCACTCAGCCCAGCTGTGAAGTTCAAACTGCTTTTTAGAGCTAATTATCTTGCTCTGACCTGCACATATGCACATATTAAATACAAATAAATCAATATGGCATGCTTATTCTTGTTTCAATTTGCTTTTTGTTTTTAAAATTAGCATGCTCTTGCTTTGCCTAACAGATATATGAGTGTGATAGTATCTCACAGATTAAAGTTTTGCATTTGTCTCTTTGTAGTTCATTTGCTATTTTATAAACCCGAAGTCCTTGAGGGAGTGTTGGAAAGCCCCATAATTTTCCTCAATGTTCCATTTTACCTTTTTATCTGTGATGTAGCTAGCACATGTAAAAAAAAAAAAAATGCAGATAGCCAGATGGCTCCCCAGTGTCCATACATAAAAAAAGCACTAATAAACACAAGTGACATTAACTGATGTTGATTCATGCTTGACCATATTCTTTTTGTTGCCTTTTTCTAACGTTATATTATTATGAGCATGTGTTTGCAATGTTACCTAGAAGATTATTATTCTGAATTTTAGGAAGAAAAAGTAGAATTATCATACCCTTATTTTTTTTAATTAAGGCAAAAATACCTGGGAAGGATAGTTAGAAGCATCATAGTTTTTCTTGTTGGTATTTCATGGCAACATTCCTGTTTTTCTTTGGTTGGTATTGCCACCTATTGCATATCTCCCAAAAATCTCCTAAGAGAGAGATTATTTTGTATTTGTTTTGTGGTTTTCTGCATGCGCTTCTCTGAATCATCCTTCAGAGATCACAGCAAGAGGGAGAATACTGAATCAGCTGGTTCACTTCTGTCGCCCGGTGTGGTCATCTCTGATTGCACTTAGTTGTGGGGATTTTCCAAAGCAGACATTTGACTTCTTTCACCAGCGTGCTGCTGTCAGACTGAGGCATTTGAATGTCACCATGTTTCAAAGATGAGCAGCATCATGTTCACAGCCACACTACTTGCCCATTGAGAGAACAAGCTCTCTGATGGCTTAGTTTTAACTGCTCTCTAGGATAGGAAATGTTCACACATTTCTGCATTTCTAGTTTGTGTTAAGAAGAATTGGAAGAGCATCAGGACAAGGAGCAACAGGTACAAACTGGAACACAGGAAGTTCCACCTAAACATAAGGAAAAAGTTTGTTTTCTTGGGAGTGAGAGAGCACTGGAACAAGCTGACGAGAGAGGCTGTGGAGTCTCCTTCTCTGGAGACTTACAAAACCCACCTGGATGCGTTCCTGTGTAACCTGCCCTTGGTGAACCTGCTTTAGCAGGGGGCTGGACTAGGTGATCTCCAGAGGTCATTTCCAACCCCTACATTTGGTAATTTGGGTACCAGTATTTTTTTAAGGGCACATGATCTGGAGAGTTTAGTTCATCTGACAGTATCAGCTAATTTATCCTCAAGATATGATCTGAAGTGGGTCAAGTTTTTCAAAATTCTGGACCCATTTCTTTCCTGGCATTAGTTGCAATCTGAAATTTCATTTCAGAAGAAGGATCATCCCATACTTACATGTTCTCTGGGATTATAATACTTAAGTTTCTTGCTGAAAGAAAGCACTAACTTTGCTAGGCTGGCACTGAAGCCTGGGGTAGAAACTGTCTTTGAAATATGTGTGACCCTAACTCATGCAGATCAGCTTTTACACAAAGTAACGCATAGACAAAGGCCATAAAGAAATTCACATGCACAGACAAAATTTGTTTAGTAAGGGCACTGTATTCAGGCTACTCCCTTCTCTCTGGCTATGATGCCTTAGTGTTGTTGACTGCTTTGGTTAGTAGCGCCAGTGTGTAATAGCTGGAAACAAAACTGTAATTTGAGTGTGTGCACCAATTCATTGTAGGCTCTTGTTCGTGTGTGAACATTTCCTGCCTGTGGCACATGGCTGCACGTGTGTCATGAGATGCGCTCCCTTCAAGGATTCCTGCCACAGTGCCCTGCTCTGCAACCTGCACCAGCTCTGCTGTGTCAGAGACCACCTCTCTCCGAGAAAGTGCAAATCTTGATTCAAAAGTCTACACCTCACAGGTCAGACCAGCACACGACATGCTTGCAGGACAACTTCGGAAAACCTAACCCAGAACGCAGACACTGTTGTTTGGAAAAACCTACTAGCTTTAATGCAACTATGCTGCAGTTCACATTTTCTAAACATCTTGGATAAAATTTTCAAAGCCGTCCCACTGCCACGAGAAGACAAACCTCACCCAAACTGGGAAGTTTGCTCAATATCCTGGGGAAAAATTGAGCTTGAAGAAAACGCAGCTCCCAGTCTCCTAAACTGCAAAAGAGCTTCTGAGAGCTTGTGGTAAAACTCCTGAGCAAGCAGGAGATTGAACTACACACCTAATGCTCTAACTCTCCTTTCTTACTTTTCTTCAAACATTTATTTTAAACTTTAAAATCAAGGAAACAATTCAGGAAAAAAAAAAAAAGAAAAAAAAAAGAAAAAAAAAATACAAAAAACCCACCCCAAATCATAACCCTCTGACTGGGCTGGATGCGACCTGCTTTCCCCCTCATCGCAACCCTGCCTCCTTCCCTCTCTTCACAGTGACATCTACCGGCCTCTCCCGAAAGCTC
>NW_008594970.1:2205-7896 GCF_000691845.1 Merops nubicus | reverse complement strand
TTTTCTCCCAGATTAGAATACAGACCTGCATCTAGCAACACAAGGGATTCCAAGGAGGAAGAAGAAAATCCAGAGATTTTCAAAAGCACAGCTTTGTGATGGAACCCCTGTGTGCTTCCTGGTGGACTGAAAGTTAAACAGACTTTTCATACAAAATTCATTCTAGAAAGGGCTAGTGGCAACACTTTATTTCCTGTAATTTTAACCTTATTTATTAATTTAAACACTGTCCCATACATTCTCCTTTTGTATGAATGTGAATACTGTACAGCTTTCAATGAGATCCTTCCTGGTTTCAGTGCCAGAGTACCATGGAACAGCACCTGAGCAATCCTGGGTAACTTTTAAGTGTATAGTTCACCTGAAAGATACTTGAAAATGAGTTTGAGGGCTGGCAGGGTGCACTTGGATTCCTCAGTGAACCTTCTCTAGAGCTGATACACATCCAGAAGAAAAAAAATTGTCAGAAAAAGCTGCTTATGGGTTTTGATTCCTTGACTTCTGTCTCTGGACAGGAAACTTATTTATGACAGCAAGGTTTTGAGAACATCCCTCTCTGTCATCCTGCTCAAATGATTTTGCACGTGCTGAATTTGTTGCCAGATTCAGAGAGGTGCAAAGAAAGATTTTGAGGTCTAAGTCTGATTTGATAGGTTTTAACTCAGCAGAGGTTGGAAGGGTCGTCTTGCACAAAATATTTGTAGCACTGAAGTTTTTTTTGCTCACAAAATCCACTTGATTCCCATGCTGGTTTCTGACCATATGGTGAAGTTGTTTACATCTGACCCTGGCTGCTCCCAGGCCATATTTATTTTAATGATGCAAAAGGTTTCATCTCTGTGTGGGGGGGAGAGGTGTGAGTTTGGGGTTCTTCCTTTTTGATGGAAGTTTTATGTCTGAATGGTTTTAATGTCTTCTGTGTAATTTGGAGGGGGGAAACAATTCTCCTGTCTTTGTCCTGTGCTTTTCACCCCCATGCCCACACACAGGATCAGTAGATTTAGAAATCAGTTTTGTGTTGCTCTCTGCTGCTGCATTGACCTCCTGGTGGAACGTGCTGAGGACAAAATTCAGAATTTATTTCTAGTTCTCAGTTCTCAAGTGCCAACTGTAGGATTGCTGTGGGGTCTGTTAATTCACTTAGCTCATGTCATCAGTGAATTGCTTGCAAATTGTTTTTGTTTTTTAAAAACAAAACAAAACAAAACCCAACAAATCCCATTGACAGTCTGCCAAGAAATTGTTCCTTGAGTTGTGGAAGTGCCCTTGGCATTACCTGTGTTTCTTTAAATGCACTCAGTATATACCTACACCCACTCTTGTCTCTGCTGTGCTGATTAAGCTCTGACAGAGGTGAGTGATAAAAGATTTCTCCCTGCTGGCACTTGTGTTCTGTTCTGTCTTGTAGAGATCTGATGAACACAACCACAGCCTTTGTAGTGAAGCTCTTGGGGGCTGTGCTCTGCTGCAGCAGCTGCCTGGGGAAGTTTTGCATTTTCCTTCTGTATTCACATAGGTGGCATGGGCTGATTCCAGCCTTTCCTTGACCAATATTCCCCTCTTCTAGCCTTGGTAACCAGCTCCAGACTGATGTGTGCCCCCCCAGGCTGCTTCTTGTAGAAACAAGCAACTAGAGAACACTGTACAGACCAGAGTGGTTTGGTTTTGGTTAAACTACAGTGGCTTGTTTTGGTTGAAGCTCCTCCCTTACCTGTGTCTTGCCCTCTGGGCTTGCTCTGCTTTCCCTGCATCTTCTCACCTATTTGTTTAGTGTTTGAATGTCTGGATCCAGCAGGAAGTTGCCTGATGTTACCAGCTCAGAGAACAAAACCCAGAAACACAGTTCTGTTGTACCATCAGCCCTTCCAGGGGAAGAAATCCCAATGTTTGGGCAGGTTCAGTGTCACTCCTGTTTCACAGGCTGTCAGGCAGGTTTAAAATGCAGCGTGTGGTTTGATGCTAGTGCAAAAAGGGAGATTTTTCTTTGCAGGCACCACTGCACATCCTCTCACAGCCCTGACATGAGCAAACACACATCCAGAGAGTGCCTGTAGCAGCCTGTCTCCCTCACCCAAAAACCATGATACCATTGGTCAGGCTTAGCATCATTCTTGAAATACTCATTGCAAACATAAGAGCCTGTTCTAAAAGTACAGATTTATTGGTTTTTTTCCTTTGTAAGCCTTATTTCTAGGAACTGGAGCATTGAGAAGCAGTTTCTTTGCTGTGTGTGTGAGAGGAATTAGCCAATAACCACAGGAATCTGAGGCCAAATGCTTTCAGCTGCCACTTCCTTGTCATGAATTTGCCAATGTCAACACCCCTGTCCCCCAAGTCTCTTCCTGTAAACTGCTTTAGAAAACAGCCTGAAATGTAAGATATGGCTCGTGGTCGAGCATGGAAATTCCTCTCCTCAAGTGCAGAGTCCATTTGACATCTGATTTAGCTGGAGTTTCTTATCTGCTCTTTTATCCAGGCACGTGCCTTGGCAGGGAGACTTTTTTCTTGAACATTTCAATATGCTGAAGTTGACAAAAGAGGGGGGGTTGTTGTTGAGTTTTGTTTTTATCCAGACAAACTGGGGAATTTCCTGAGTTTGACTAATACTACAAAACACAATGGCAGTTTTTGTGTCAAAAAAAAAAAAAGGACTTCTTTTTCCTTGCTTATCTTTTCAAAACCAAAAAGGATGAGTCAGAAATGTAGAATATATTTAATACAGCATATTGGGTTACTTTGTATTTACTTATTTATCCTATTCTTTCAAGTTTATCTCTAAAACAAGGAGTTTAGTGGGTAGGCAGAATCCAGTTAACAGGCATTTCCAAAAGAAAGGGAGGGACTCTTAATCATGGAATAATTTGGGTGGGAAGGGACCTTTCAGGGTCATCTGGTCCAACCCCCCTGCAGGGAGCAGGGACATGTGCAGCTAGAGCAGGGCTTCTGGTGGGTTCTGCTCTCCTGGATGGTCTCATTCTCCAGAAGCATTTTCCAAATGGCAGCAACACAGAGAAGCAGGAAATCTGCATTCATTTAGAAATGGCAGGTCACTGAAAAAGTGCAGGGAGCTTCTCTAAGGTGCTACTTAATGTCTTCCTGTGACCTGAGGCAACAAGCTGAGTAAACACCATCCCTGGACTGATTCTGGGGTTTTGTGGGGTTCCCCCACACAGGCTGTGTTAAGCTGTGTGCTTGCAGATGAGCAGGAGGACTGGCAGGGTAGCTGAGGTCGATCTGCTGGGAGGTTTAAGGGACAGTTTAGGGATTCTGCCTTATCTACAACATCTCTGTTGTTGCCTGGGTTTTCTTTATTGTTAATAACCATTTGGCTCATCTTCACAGAACCCCAGACTGGTGGGGGTTGGAAGGGACCTCTGGAGAGCATCTCATCCAACCCCCTGCTCCAGCAGGGTGCCCAGGGTCACATCCAGGAGGGTTTGGAATCTCTCCAGAGCAGGAGACTCCACAGCCTCTCTGGGCAGCTGCTCCAGGCTCTGACACCCTCACAGCAAAGAATTTTCTCCTCCTGTTCAGATGGAACCTCCTGGGTTCCAGTTGGTGCCTTTTGCCCCTTGTCCTGTCACTGAATGTATATAACCACCAATCTTGCCTGTCTCATGAGGCAGCACCAGCCCTGAGAGCTGCTTGTCCTGTGGGGGTAGATCATACAGACTCAGACATGCAGGCTGACCTTGACCTGGGAATTGCAGCATGGTTTGGGTGCCCATAACCTGGTTTTGGTGACCACAGCCTATATTAGAGCAGCAATACAGGTTGTAGAAAATTCCCTGGTTAGGCAAAACTTGCTGTTGTTGGAGAATAACACACACTACAGTGTCTTCACCCAGGAAAACAGTGTATGGCCCAGAGCTGGGAATAGGCATCTCCCTTTCCAGCTCTTAGCCTGACTTCTTCCATCATCTTCATCATGCCACATAATCCTGGGACTTCAGTTTTGTTGCTTGCCAGTGGAATTACCATGAACTCCAAAGGTTCCACAATTCCTTGTGATGTTTGTGCTCTGCAGTGTGTTTGTCAGAGGCTCTGCTCAGCTCTCCTGATGGTGAATGTAGTGCTCACACGAGCATCATTTAACAGTCCAGCTTTCCAAATTAAGCAGCTTTGGATGACTTTGGACACTCTGTTTGTAGAACTGTTTCCACGTTACCCTTCTCCCCAAGTCACCTCTTCTCCCCAAGTCACCTCTTCTCCCCCAGTTCCACGTGTGGAAGAAGCAAGCATGGGGAGGTGTTGCATTGCCTGGAGAACTGGACTGCAGCAAGTCCAGCAAGGATTTGGGTTTGAATGCTTAAATCATGTCCTTTTAATTGCACAAACCCTTCCTAGCTGGACACGAAGCTGCCTCTGAGGTGTCCCTGGACATCTCCATTGTAGAAATGCCTTTCTCTCCAGAGGATTTTGACCTGGAGCTGTGGTGATGCTCCCCCTGTACCACCCATCTCATGGGACTGGAGATAAACCTGAGTTTGCCCCATCTCTGCTTTACAGCCAGTTTGTTTTACAGCCTCACTCAGGGGGGTTCTTCCTCTAAATGCTCTCCAGGGCTACGAGCCTGAGCACGTGAGGAAGTTCAGAGGATAAATTCCTTTTTCAGTGGTTGTAGGGTGGAACCTTAACCCTGGCAGCTGGAAATGGTTCTCTGCAAGCCCAGCATCAGCTCGGGCACCACGGCCTTACTGACAAATGCCTTTGGGGTACTTAACACTAATGGCCACAGCCTTGTACATAGAAAGATATAGAAATTTCTTCTGAGAATGTAAATATTCCTAGCTGTAACTAAATTGATTCTTACCCGAGTGGTTTTTTTACAGAAAAATGCTTGTTATCTGCAAAATTCAGAATAAAATCACTTCTGGAATTCTCTTAAAATGAACTCCTGTGATGATTTTTTTTTACATCTTTGTGTTTGAATGTGTTGTTTGATGACAGAGCTACTTTTTTGTGCCTGTGGTCTTGCAGGCTTTACCTTGATTCATCTTCTATTATAGATAACTATTTTTTTCCATCTTTTTACAAGATATTTGTTGTAAGAAAAGCAGTGGTCTGTGTAATTTGAGCACTGTGGCTGCTGTCCCTGCAAGAGGTGAGTGGGAGGTGGGTGCTGGGGCAGCAGTGTGGGCACTTGCTGCTTCTCCTCCCTGCAGAGGGTGGTCTGCTGGAAGGTCTTAGAGTCACAGAATGAATCAGAATCATGAGGCCTCTAGGTTGGAAGGGACCTTTCAGGGTCATCTTGTCCAAGCCCCCTGCAGTGAGCAGCTTTGCTGACTGGTTTTTCTTTATTGTTAATTACCCTTTGGCCCATCTTCACAGAGCCCCAGATTGGGGGGGTGGGCAGGGACCTCTGGAGATCATCTCATCCACCCCCCTGCTCCAGCAGGGTGCCCAGGGTCACATCCAGCTGGGTTTGGGATCTCTCCAGAGCAGGAGACTCCACAGCCTCTCTGGGCAGCTGCTCCAGGCTCTGCACCCTCACAGCAAAGAAGTTTTCCCTTATCTTGTTCATGGTACAGGCAGATCTGGTTTATCTCTAAATGTCTTCACCCTTCTCGTGAAGAAATAGCTCCTCTGAGTTTGGACCAGCTCCCACAAACTCTCTTTAAAACCTGGGTCACTTCTTTTAATACATTTTCTTACTTCCTTTTAAATAACTGCAGTAAACCAGTAAGGAAG
>NW_008594970.1:0-2193 GCF_000691845.1 Merops nubicus | reverse complement strand
TTACTTAAGATGTTTACAGAACTAAAATACTTGGCTGACTGTCTACAAATAAACTTCAGCTGTCTGTAAATCTCATCCTTCAGGGAGGCATGGAAGGGAAGCCAAGAGAAAGGGTCAAGAAGCCCTTATCCAGTGGCTTCCAGTTTGCTTTCAAGAACCCCACCCTTGTCTGCAAAGGCCACCAAGGCTGGGGGGGGCAGGAGGGTGGGCAGGAATTCCCCTCTGGGGAGATTCCCCCTGTGGGTGGTTTTCATTTGGAGTTTGTTGGTTTGGATTTTTTTTCTTTAAAATAAATGATGCCATTCATGCACTGCAGAGAGATCTCTGAGATGGGAAGAGAAAAGGACACCTGATAGCTGAGGGAGTTGCATGTTCTGCTCTCATAGATTTGGAGAAGTCCAGAATCGTGACTCACATAAAGCAGAACTCTATTTTTTTTTCAGGAGTTCATGAATAAATCATGAAACACACACTTTCCTCTCTCTCCATCCATCCAAGTGATACTTCCCACCTTCTCCTGGCCTTGAAACTGCAAATCCTGAGTGCAGAAACTCAACCTGGCCCTGGACTAAGCCCAGCCCTGCGACGTGCCCCCCCCAGCACTGCAGAGCAGTCAGCCCAAAAACGGGGTGACTGCTCCCCAACATTTCACACGTGATTTCAATAACTGAAGCTGGGCAGTGAGTCTCCCCAGGAGCTAGAAATCACCTTCACAGCAGTGCCTGGAGTCCCAGATCACTTCAGCACTTCTTGGAAGCCCGTGTAGTCCATGGGACATTGTACCAGGAGTGGGGGCTCTGGGGCTGTGTCCTTGGGAAGTTCCTCTCACTTTCCACAGCTCAGTGTTCCTACTTGCAAAATATGAGGCTCATGATTCTGCAGGTTTATATCACATTTAAGGAGGGCCAGGTACCTGCTTCTTCCTCAAATACCAATTCCTTTATTTAACCTGCTCATGGCAGATGGTAGAAATAAATCCTCAAGGCTCCTTGAAGGGCTGTTGGCGTGAGGTTTTGTTGTCCAACAGCCAGGCTGGCATGTCTTGGACTTTGTATAATGGATCTTTTTTGGATAATGGGTTACTGTGTACATCCAAATAGCAACAGCCCCCGGGGTCCACACCAGCCCAGCTGGAGAGCTGCCAGCAGCCCTTGTGCAACCAGGACTTAGCTGCCCAGGATCCGAGGCTGAGCCCTCCCCGTGGTGTCCCCTCCCTTGCAAAAAGAAAAGAACAAACAAATCGAACAATAAAGCCACCCAAGCCCTTGTAAGAATGTAAAATCCTGGGTGCCTCTGGCAGCCCGTGCACTGGGGGGTTTGGAGTCAGAGTTGTTCTGTGTGGAGCCTCTGAGCAGCCTTCTGGAAATCCCTGTGCAGAAACAAGTGCTTCTGAGAAGAGGAAAAAACAAAACCCCAAAACCAGAGATGGCAGAGACAGTGCAGTTCCTGGGGGAGGTGGGAAGGGACCTTTAAAGCTCATCTGGTCCAACCCCCCTGCAGGGAGCAGGGACATCTGCAGCTAGAGCAGGGTGCTCAGAGTTTGGTCCAACCTCCCCTGGGATGGTTCCAGGGATGGGGCAGTGACCACCTCTCTGGGCAGCCTGGGCCAGGGGCTCACCACCCTCAGGGTCAAAAATGGCAGAACTCATCTCCATCACTTGCCCCTTTGCCTTCTGCAGGTGTTCCCTGCAGCCAGCTCCTCTGCAAGCTTTCCCTGGAGGCAAGGTAGATCAGGAGAACAACCAGCAGGAAATGAGCGTGGAGTAAACTGGTGAAATTCCTGAAGAAAATCACTTTAAAGTTGCAGTCAGTCAGTGAGCATCCCCTGGGGCAGCATCTGCCTCCCGGAGCCTGCCAGAGGACTGAAGCAGAACAGCTGAGGAGGATGAGGAGGAGGTTTGTGCTCCTGCTAATTGTCCCTGCAAGCCCCAGCTCCTCTCCCTTGGTGAGGCCGTGTGGACCAGCTCTGTCTCTTGCTTCTCAAGGCGTCTTAGTTGTGCTCATCTGGAGGCTTCCTTGACCCTGGGGTGAACCGTGTTAATTCCTTTTTGATTTTTTCCGTTAATTGTCCTTAGCCCTCCGAAATCTTAAGGCTCTGATGGCTTTTTCCAAGCCCCCAGTGTTCAGACAGCTCCTGCTTGCAGGTGGGTCAGGAATGCTCTCAGGTGGGAGCCTGCAGCTTTCCCTGGGGGG
>NW_008594969.1:0-742 GCF_000691845.1 Merops nubicus | reverse complement strand
TCAAAGGGAGCAATAAAGACACTAGGAAAAATAAACGCGACGGGAACTGACCCCAAATCCGCGAGTTGTAATATGGTCGCCTCCTGCTCTCCCCCCGGAAAAACCCCAGACCTCTCGCTTTCTGCTGACCCTCTCCCTTCGCAGTAACGCAACAAATGGCAAGACCTAGGACCTTGGAGCCGAATAACAGGAAATATAGGCATCTGTCACCTCCCGGAGAGAGGTAAATGGATTAGAGAAAGCAACAAAGGGAAGAAAGCCCTTTCAAACGTGCAATTGATTAACAAGTCCCCTCTAATCTGCAGCATCAGTGCTGTTGCTTAAAGACATCATCGGTCTCCCCCTAGCTCTCGGGTGAAATTAAGCTAAAGCCAGGAGAGGCGAGGGACGGAAGGCGCCGCGTGCCCGCCCAGCTCCCGCGCTGCCCGGCGAGGACAGCAGGGCAAGGGGCACAGACCTGGCATGGAAACGGTGCCTCCTGTCGCCTCCTCACCCAGACCCTGGGCAAAGTGCCCCGGGAAGGAGTTTGTGAGCCGGGTTTATCTGCTGCGGGGGTGTGCGGGGGAGAGGGCAATTTTCCAGAGAATGGTTTCACGAAAGATCAAAGGGATGAATGCGGCAGCTCCTACCTTGCCGGTGCATTTCATATCCCAGGAAAAATGAAAACGTTAAACCTCTCTCCTTTTTTTCTGCCCTGAAAGCAGCACATATCTTAGGCGTGCTTGGCGGGGAGAGAAGAGAA
>NW_008594968.1:3562-6984 GCF_000691845.1 Merops nubicus | reverse complement strand
GTCCATCCAGGGGTGATGGGGGAGTGGGCAGGGCAGGGATGGGGACACCGAGCTGCCTGCTTCCATCCCTGCCGCTGGGAAGGAGGGTGGGAAGTGTGAGTCAGGGCTCCTGCTGCTGTTTTCAACCCCTGGGGTGGGAGTTGGGGTCTAAAGGGAACAGGGGCTCCACTGTGGGGGGCACAGGGCTGTGAGCACACGTGGGGATGGGACCAGGGACACCCAGAGTGTCCCCAGCAACGCTGGGGGAATGTCTGAGAGGACAGATGCTGTCCTAAATTTCACGGATGAAGTGCTGTGGAGAAGAGCACCCACACTTCATGACTGCCCCAACATCGACCCCCCCTCTCCCCCTCCTCCCCGTGTCTGCTGCCCACCTGCATTTCTCTGCCCCCTGTGGCCTCTCCCTCTTGGCTTTCCGTGGTCATGGTGGGACTGACACCTCGGTGGTAGTTATTTTCCCCATGCTTGAAGGTGCACAGGGTCCTTCCCACAGCAGTTTCACCCCCGAGCTGGGGACCAGGGTCACACTTTGCAGGGAAGGTCCCCGCTCGGGGTCAGTGCAGCAGGAACCACGGCGTCAGCTCATCCTCTGTGCTTCCCAGTAGGCTACAGGGCATGGAAAAGAACAGTTCAGGGTGTGAGTGGCTGGAGAGTTTGGTCCTGAACTTTGCCATAATTGTGCAATTTGTTAAGAATGGGTTTAAATCTCTCCCAGTTATGAGTGTGCCAGGGGGGGACACGGCCCCGAGTCAGCTCCTCACCTGCCACCCGGGCTTTCCTCCATCAAACCTCCAGCAGCAAATAAACCAACATTGCATAATTGTGCCTGGCCGTGGCCCTCTAAGTACTGTTTGCTCAGCTTATTAGCTTGAGCCTTTTGCATATCTCAGCTCTCCTGGGTTGAACTTTGTTGATAAGAATAATTTGGCCTCCTGCATTCCTCCCGCATCCCACATCAGCCCCTGCTCTCCCCTCTGAGCCTGCCTGGAAAACAAGTGCTGGAAAACAGCACTTTCATTTACCTGTGCCTACCAGACGGGTTTCTTGTGGCTTTTACTAATCCCCCGTTTAAATCCACTGCACAGTCATTTAGGCTTGCTGGGATTTAGCAGGCACTGTCTGTTAATGCTGCAGAGATGGGTATTGTCTTTTTTGGGGGGTTGTTTTCAAAGCAATAACCTGATGTGGCTTTCCTGGGGCGTGCCCTGTGTCAGAGAGAGCAGAGCTGTCGGTGGGGCTTGGGGGAAGGATTTCACCCCAGCCACATCAGCACGGATGGGCAGCATGGGATCCGTGCCACTCAGCACCCATCCTGCCCACCCTCCCCTCCCCACTCCCAAATATGCTCCCACAAATCAGCCCAAAGCATTGGCCAAGATTTGGGTGATTCCCAAAGGTCTGGGTGATTCCCAAACCTTTTACCCTCTTTAGAAACAAAGTTTGAGCAACTTCTTCCCCTCGGTGCCCAGCTGGGGTTTCCCATTCTGGCACCTCCAGGACTGCCTTGTCCTTTGTTCCTAACTGTACCAAAATATTGCACATCTGGGCAAAAAGTCTCTTTCCTGCTGCTTCTAATTTCTGCCTCTTGATAAGAAACCAAAGCAAAACCCCTCTGGGGGGTGGCTGGTGAGCCCAGGCTGGCCAAGCAACTAAGAATAGCCTGGCAGAGGGGTCTGAAAACTGCAGGTTTTGTGGGAGTTATTTTTTTTTAAAAGAGCAGTTCCAGCCAGACTGAAGCCAGCTCCCAGCCCTGCCCCACCTCCAACTGTAGGCTGCTGGGGTCTCCCTTTTCTCTCATCCTCCAGCCCCTGCCCTGTGTTACAGTAGCCTTGCTACAGCAGAGAAGAGTTTTCTTCATGGGAAGGGGGCTGTGGATGCACCCACCAAGCTTTTGGTTGTCTGCTTTTGCCTCACAAGGAGGCTGAGACCCCCCCTAGATGAAGTATCAACACCCCCCTGGGCTCCCAGCAGGACAACAGCACCAGGGGAGGAAGAGAGGCAAGAAAATATCAGGAGGGCAACATTCCCTCCTGCTTTTCCAAGCCCTGCACAGGACCTGCTGCAAAGGGGAGTGTTCGTAAGCAGCATCTTGAGAACATTCCTCCCTCCTGCACAAGGCATTTCCTGGTGATAACACACTCCTAAATAATGATCTCACAGCATTATCCCTATTAAAGGGTCATCTGGGGAAAGTGTGATGGAAATCAGAAATTATTCAGGTCTGCCAACAGTATTTAACTTTCAAGCAGCTCTTAATTAGAAGCCAGGAGCCATTTATACAACCACTGAGATTTGCATAAGGATCTGCATATAAAACCCAGCAACAACTGGAAAGGTTTAGTGATTTTTTTTCTTTTCAAGTGGCAAAGCAGCACACTTGGAGAGAGCAAGGCAGGACCCTGGGCTGCCAGGGATTTTAAGTGTGGCCTCAGGCAAGTGATTTCCTCTCCCAAAGTTCCAATTTTCCACCTGTAAAGTGGACATCAGCACATGTCCAAACTTTGCAGGTGGCAGCTTGTGTTTGCAGGAGGACTCTGGCATTGCCAGGTGGGAAAGGGAAAGGGAAAGGGAAAGGGAAAGGGAAAGGGAAAGGGAAAGGGAAAGGAGGGAAAGGGAAAGGGAAAGGGAAAGGGAAAGGGAAAGGGAAAGGGAAAGGGAAAGGGAAAGGGAAAGGGAAAGGGAAAGGGAAAGGGAAAGGGAAAGGGAAAGGGAAAGGGAAAGGGAAAGGGAAAGGGAAAGGGAAAGGGAAAGGGAAAGGGAAAGGGAAAGGGAAAGGGAAAGGGAAAGGGAAAGGGAAAGGGAAAGGGAAAGGGAAAGGGAAAGGGAAAGGGAAAGGGAAAGGGATCCCTGCCCCTACAGCCACTTCCAGGGGACCAGGAGCTGCTCCCAAGTCGCCCCCAAGCTGGGTTCTGGCAGTTTCTTTGAAAAACTCCTGTGTGGATCTAGGCTAAAAGCCCAAGTCTGAAAACAAGAATAAAATACCTCTGGGTTGTGCAGTCTCTGCTCTCACTGGTGGTTTGGTGGGAGGTTCGATGGTGGGTTCCAGTTTCAGCTCCTCGCTCCTTTTCCCCTGGCTGGCACTGGGTGGCCAGCACCCAGAAACGTGGGTCCCATCTCTGCATGGAGCCAGGGCACAAAGTCAGAGCCCAGCTCCCAGCGGTGGGCGCTCCAGAAGCCAACTGCTGGAATTCTTTGGCCAACACCAGCCCTCCAAAAAAAAAAACTTAATTCTCTTGTTGCTGTGCCCTCTAACTGGCTTCTTCCTGGGGTGCCAGTGGTGTGGTTGGGAAATGCTTAACCAGCCGGACGAGAAAACAGCTTCTCACCATCTCTCTGGTTAACTATTGTCCTGCCCTCCCCTCTCCCCCCAGCTGGACAAGGGGGACGTGGCCACTCTCAGCCTGCCCTCCGCCCCCGGGCAC
>NW_008594968.1:2504-3539 GCF_000691845.1 Merops nubicus | reverse complement strand
GCACGGCCCCGTCTGCCTGTGCGTCCCCGATGGCGCCCCCGACCCACACAGGACAAAAGCTGCCATCGAGCACCTGCACCAGAAGATCCTCAAGATCACCGAGCAGATCAAGATCGAGCAGGAGGCTCGGGATGACAACGTGGCCGAGTACCTGAAGCTGGCCAACAACGCGGACAAGCAGCAAGCCTCCCGCATCAAGCAGGTCTTCGAGAAGAAGAACCAGAAGTCGGCGCAGACCATCGCCCAGCTGCACAAGAAGCTGGAGCACTACCACAAGAAGCTGAAGGAGATCGAGCAGAACGGCCCCTCTCGCCAGCCCAAGGATGTCTTCCGGGACATGCACCAAGGCCTGAAGGACGTGGGGGCCAACGTCCGCTCCAGCATCAGCGGCTTCGGCGGCGGCGTGGTGGAAGGGGTCAAGGGGGGGCTCTCGGGTCTGTCCCAAGCCACCCACACCGCCGTGGTCTCCAAGCCCCGGGAGTTCGCCAGCCTCATCCGGAACAAGTTCGGCAGCGCGGACAACATCGCCCACCTGAAGGACACGCTGGACGACGGGCACCCCGAGGAGGCCTCCCGGGCTCTCAGTGGCAGTGCCACCCTGGTCTCCAGCCCCAAGTATGGCAGCGATGACGAGTGCTCCAGTGCCACCTCCGGCTCGGCCGGCGGCAGCAACTCCGGGGCGGGTCCAACACGTTGGACAGCCACCACAATAACTTCGACACCATCCTGGAGGAACTCCGGGAGATCAAGGACAGCCAGTCTCACCTGGAGGACTCCATGGAGGACCTCAAGGCTCAGCTGCAGAGGGATTACACCTACATGACGCAGTGCTTGCAGGAGGAGCGGTACAGGTAGGGATGGGCGGGTGCTGGGGAGGTGGTGCCTGTCATCTAGAGTGGTTCTTTGGGGGACACAAGGACACCACACCATCCTTGGCTTGTCCAGCTCAGTCTTGTATGCCAGGGACATGGGGAGCTGCAGTCCTCAGTGTCCTCCTCGCTGCCAGAGCCCTGGTGACACTGCTCCCGTGGAGGA
>NW_008594968.1:1325-2087 GCF_000691845.1 Merops nubicus | reverse complement strand
CTCTCCAGTAGCTCCTTGTCTCCATCAGCCAGAACCAGCCAGAGCCAGGAGCAGGGTGGGTTGGAGGGGCTGGGCAGTTTCCCCAGTGCCAAGGGAAGGAGGGCAGGGAGGTCTGGGGGGAGATGTGCCCACCCCAGCACCCCTCCACCCGCCCCCACGCGCAGGTACGAGCGCCTGGAGGAGCAGCTGAACGACCTCACCGAGCTGCACCAGAACGAGATGACCAACCTGAAGCAGGAGCTGGCCAGCATGGAGGAGAAGGTGGCCTACCAGTCCTACGAGAGGGCACGGGACATCCAGGTAGGGCAGCCAGAGGCCTCAGCCCCCCGCTGCACCCTCCACCTGTGGGGTGAGGGCAGGACCCTGGGCTGGGACAGGGGGTGGGCAAGGAGGGTCCCTTTCTCTGGCACCCTCCAGATGAGGTCCTCGCTGCAGAGCTGTCACAGCAAGAAGCAGGTAGTGAAGCCACGTCCCCAAAATCCCTGTCTGTGCCCCAGCAAGTCCCTGCTGTGCTGGAGTCCCTGGGTGCTCAAGGCAGGACAAGGCTCTGGGTGGATGGGAGCAGCACTGGGCTGTTAGGAGCCACATGTGGGCTACCACACAGCCTCTGCTGTCCCAGTTGGGGTCCTCTCCCCTGCTGCAGCAGGTGCTGGTGCCACCGAGACCTTCCCCAGCACAGGCAGAGAGGGCTGGGCGTGGATTTCACAGCGTGCGGGACGAGGGTTCGCAGGGGGACAGCGGCCACCCAGGGGAGCTGGGCAC
>NW_008594968.1:342-1205 GCF_000691845.1 Merops nubicus | reverse complement strand
TGACGCGGGTGCCAAGGCGGGAGCTGCAGCAGCAGCAGCAGCAGGTGGTGCAGCTGGAAGGGGTGGAGAACGCCAACGCCCGGGCCCTGCTGGGCAAGTTCATCAACGTCATCCTCGCCCTGATGGCCGTGCTGCTCGTCTTCGTCTCCACCATCGCCAACTTCATCACCCCGCTGATGAAGACCCGCATGCGCATCCTCAGCACCGCCCTGCTCATCCTCTTCCTCTTCTTCCTCTGGAAGCACTGGGACTCCATCAGCTACTTTCTGGAGCACGTCCTGCTCCCCAGCTGATGGGCAGCCCGGCCGCTGCGGGCCCGGGGGCTTTCCATTTCCCACGGAGAAGGGGGCGGGGGGGCCCGGGGGGCCACGGGCTCAAGGGGGGGCCCGGGGGGCAACGGGCTCAAGCCTTGGGGTTGCTCCTTCACGTGCTGGGTTCCGTGGAGTTCTCGGCCTTCCACCCTCGCCCCAGCTGGCAGCTGGGATCCGTCGGTCCTCTGGGATGTTTGGGGAGGGCAGGATGGGGAGCGAGGAGGTGTTTTGGAGGAAAAGGGGGATTTATAGAGCGGTGGGTTTTTCTAGGGGGTTTTGGGTTGGTTTTGTTTTTTAAGCGTCGTTCGGTTCTGAAAGTCCGTGGGAAGGAGATCTTCTGTGGAGGTCTTCTGTTGGATTGAGCTGGACCCAACCCAGCTCCAGGAGAACTTTCTGCAGAGAGAACAGACAGGTTAGTTGGGGCTGGATTTTCTCTTTTGGCCTTGAAAACCAAGCTGGCAATAAGCTTAGTCCTGGGGTGGAGCAAAAGCAAAGCGGGTGGTGAAGGAGAAGGTGGGTCCCAGAGCAGCGTAGGAGGATATGCACATCCCA
>NW_008594968.1:0-218 GCF_000691845.1 Merops nubicus | reverse complement strand
TTCCTTTATTTATTGCCCTCTCCTGCAGCTTTGGTTGATCTGATCTCTTCAGGGACACCCGGACTCCCCAGCATCACAGCCCTGAGTTTTACAGCCTCTGCACCGTGTCGTGTGTGTGCGTGTGTGCGCGTGGTTTTTAACTTCACCCCAGACTCTGTTTCCATTTGTGAATCAAAGCTGGTAGAGCTGGGGGAGGAGAGTGGCTGGAACCCCCCCCC
>NW_008594967.1:0-8566 GCF_000691845.1 Merops nubicus | reverse complement strand
CACCTTCCACCTCAGAGGAGACCAGGGTCTGAAATACAACTCTTTAGATTCTGTTCCTCGCTCTTCTAAATGCTCATCAAGTCTTGAAGGTCCTTAATTCCTTGCAGAGCTCCATCGGCTTCTGGAGGAAGTGAACGTTGCATGAAGTAGAATACATAAACACAATCATTTTTTTAATTACAGCAGCACTGCAGCATTATCAGTGGAGTTAATGAAGCCAGTTTTCATGGAGGTGGGTTCTTCTCCATCCCCTTCTCACCACAGTGTCCCAGTGCCCCCTCCTTTCCATGCTGTAATGTATGAAGTTGGTCCATCTCCTCTTCTCCACCCCACGTGCTGCTCCACCCAGGAGGACTGAGCTTGCTGACTGCCCACCTTCCACCTCAGAGGAGACCAGGGACTGAAATACTATTTAAATTCTGTTCCTCGCTCTTCTAATTGCTCGTCAAGTCTTGAAGGTCCTTAATTCCTTGCAGAGCTCCATCTGCTACCCCCAGGGAGTTCAACCAGCCTCAGGGACAGGCAGGCAGACAGCTGGAAAAGGAGAGTGATCCTATCAACCCTTTTTCCTGCACAACCCAGGTTAAAATCTAACGAGGGAAAGGAGGCGAAGGCACCAAGCCAATAACTTGGAAGGCATTAAATGGAGAAATATGATGAGAGAAGCCACATTCCACAGCTGTCAGGACCCTAGGAATTTGGTTTGAATATTTTTAGAAAAGGCAGACGTTGTAATAAAAACTAAATGCCCCTTTCCAGACGTAGATGATGAAGCTTGGAGGAATGATGGGGGGGCATTGGAGGCATATTTGTGTTCTGTAGTGAGCAAGGCGAGGGAAGCTGGAGTCGTGTCATGAGAAACAACTTTCCATCCCACCTGTAATGAAGAATGGTGTTTAATATCACCTCCTAGGGTCATGCCTTTGCAAGTCAGGAGGCCCAGATAAACCAAAAAGCTGCTCCCTAGACACGTGCAACTGATTTCAGGGGTCAAAATTAGACTCCTGTCCTCCTGACTTTATTTTACCTGGGCCTGAAACTTGAAAAATAAGTCTAGGTGCTGCTTGTGCTAAGGGGGTTGTGGGGGTGACTAGTGCTTATCACAGCAAGAAAAACAGAGAAAAATATCACAGTAGAGCATTAATTTACATTTTCCCTCTTGTTGCATGATACCCTAGATAATTGCTATTGGCTTCAATGCCAGAGAGGATACTGGGACAGGATAAACCTTAGAGTGGACCCAAAATATCCAGTCTTAGGGTTTATGTATTAAATTTGGCTTTCTGGATTCCCTTTCCTTGCTTAAAAAGCAAAAGTGGGATAACTGGCCTAACTATGCACTCATTCATCTGGCATTAATCCAAAAAGGCTTAAGGAAGAGACAGGAGAGGGGCCAAGAGATGAGAAATTTGCCTGTGAGACTACCACGGGTGCCTCTCAGCATGATTTTAAAGGGGACAAGAGATTTTTCTGGTGGGATCATGTTGTGTTTTGATGGTCTGGTTGATGAAAGTCCATGGCTAGATTTAACTATGCCCAGACAGGTGCCTAGCTGGAAGAGAGAGATGGGAAAAACACAAGTTCTGGGGTCCAAGGCAGAGATCATTGGGGGAAATGAAAAGATTTGTGGTTTCTAGTGAGTGAAACAAAATGATCTGCAGCTACTTTTTCAGCCTAAGAGACCCCACTTGGAACCTCTCTGCTGGGAGGACAGGCTGAGAGGGTTGGGCTTGGTCAGCCTGGAGAAGAGAAGGCTCCAGAGAGACCTTCTGGTGGCCTTTCAGGACTTAAAGGGATGTAGAAGAAAGATGGGGACCATCTTTTTAGCTTGGCCTGTTGTGATAGGACAAGGGGGGATGGTTTTAAACTAATAAAGGGGAGATTTAGACCAGAGAGAAGGTAAGAAATTTTTGCTGCTGAGGGTGCTGAGCCCCTGGCCCAGGCTGCCCAGAGAGGTGGTCGCTGCCCCATCCCTGGAACCATCCCAGGGGAGGTTGGTTAGAACTCTGAGCACTCTGCTCTAGCTGCAGATGTCCCTGCTCCCTGCAGGGGGGTTGGACTGGATGACCTCAAAAGGTCCCTTCCAACCCAAACTATTCTGTGTTTCTAAAATCTGGAATCTGAATCATTCTATTTCTGGATGTCTCTCATCAGGTATTATATAATTATTATCAGACGTCCACTCCAACTTGTCTCTGCTTTCTGCTGTGTTATTTTGAACATGATTAATTCAAGGGGTGTTTTTTTCTTTCCCCTGTAATTCTCTACTTAAATAAACATCCAAAGTTGTCATTGAAAGCCTTCTCCAGTGTCTATTTGTGTTGAAAATACTTCTCAGTACGTTGAGAGATGAGTGGATTTAACCCCATCTGAAAGTCAAATGAGTCTTGACTGTTCCACTGGTCTAATTTGTTTCATTTTGTTTATTAAATAAGAGCCAGATGGTGGATGGCCCTAGGGCCACTTGGTGATGGAGAAATACATATATTTTATTCACCACCACTGGTCTGCACCACGCTGCAAATAATTCTGGATTGACTTTCACTCAATGTTGGTAACAGATCACATCAGAGTCCCTGCACTCCAAGGCTTCTCTTCTTCTGATGTTCAGGAGTGCTGTTATTAGGGTTTTATCAGGAATCACAGCTACTTCATCAGATTTCATTCTTCCAGATGTCTTTACAAGCTCAGATGTTGACCCTCAGTGTGATCCCTTCATCTTCACAATGATCTCCTAACCACCAGGACGTGGTGTCTTTTGAAAACATCTCACCTGCTTCCAGACAAGTCTTCTTCTCATGGTTTGGGCCACAGATTCCTGCTCCATCCCTTCATCTCAGCAGCATGTTTTTCACACTGAAAGGAAAAAAATGGGACATTTCCACCCCTTAACCCTCAACACTGTGTTTTATCTTGCTGAGATGGAGGTGGTCAAAGGTTGAACCTTCTCGAGCTGAGCAGAGATGTGAATCCAGGCTTCTCATTTCTCAAGTATGTGCCCTAGAGACATGTCTCTCCTGCTAAAAGTGGCACCTCCCTCCCCAGCCACTTCCTCCAGGTAAATGAGAAATTGAGTTGCCTTCTTCAGTGCTTGAGTTAGGTGCCTAAGTCTAGGGCTTGGGATTCTTCCTTCTACCTGCTTTCTGAAATGGTTGAACTTCATAGAATGGTTTGGATTGGAAAAGACCATCCTATGATTCCGTGAAAACGTATAAAATCTGTGTTCAAATCCCCCTTTTTGATTATTTGGGGCAGAAGCTGGAATCCCCACCTCCCACAGAGTGGCTTTGTGTCTCCTAAGAGACTTTGCTCCTTATCTGCCATCAGACCTGTTCCTCCTGGGTGTAACAATTAAGTGCTCATTAAAGCAGAGATTTCATCCCAGCCAATCAGATGAACTCTTCCATTGCTGGAATATAAAAGCAATCACTATTTTTTTCCTCTCTGGCCAATTTTGTGGTCATCTCTTCTAGGTGTGTAATTAAAGAGGTGAAACCTTGCTTGTATGGGGGCAAGAGAGAAGGTTGAGTGTGGTTTAGGTGGGCTTTATTATTATTGTTTTTATTTTTATTTATTCAGCTAAGTTTGACTAATAAAAACTAATCTGCAAATCTACTGGTGGGACTCAAGCTGAAACAGGTGCAGAGAAGAGTTTTTGGGACACAGAGGAGTGAAGACTCTGCCTGGTTTGAGGAAATTGAGATATTTTGATATTTTCAGGTCAGCTAAGCCAAAAAATGCTGATAAATACATCAAGGGAACTAAGAAAAACCTGGAAAGATGAAGAGTGCTCTTGAAGTGGAGAGGAGATGGATGATAACTCACTTCATGGCTTTATTTCCCCCTCCTTTACCCCCTGAACCTAGCAGAAATATCACTCCCATCAACCCTGCTTGGGTTTTATTTTTATTCCATACTTTTTGTATAAGAAAATTATTGTTCAGCTAAAAACTACATCAGTTTATTCAACTTTAGTCACCTCAGCAGAAAGAGAAAGTCCCAGGTGGGAAGTCTCCTCCAAACAGATCACAGAGCTTTGTCTATCTGCTTTAACTGGCTTAAAACACTACCACTGAAAGCAAAGCTGCTTCCCCTTCTAGTTTGCTTTTCATTCTCCAGGAAATACATTTATTCTTTGTAATAAAAATGTTTAGACACAGGCAAAAAGGAAAAATAAAGTGTTTATTTCGATGACCTTTTCCAACTTTCCAGTAGGAAAATTCAGACCAAAAAAGCCTCAATTGCAATTACTCTTTTCAGTCTCTCTGGGTGTTTTTTTTTGTTTTCTTTTTCTTAATTAAAAGCATCAATTTTGGTGCTGTTTCCAAGAAGACTTTGTTACAAGGTTTTGTTCCCTGAAATGAATGAAGGGATCGTAATCAGACTGCTGGGACTCAGAGGCTGCCAAAATGTCCCACATCTGGCACAATTAGCCTTTTATTTGTTAACCACTTGTAATTTCCTTCAATCCCAGATAGACACCACGGGGCAGGCTGATGCCAGCCAAAACCAGCAAAATCAAATGGTGTTTAAGTGAATTGCTGTTCCAGGCCAGCAAATTTCAAGATTTCGATGAGAACGGAGGGGAAAAAGCCTTGAGAAAACATCATCCACCTCTGTTGGTATGTGGAATGATTCTTCTACCCATTGATTGTGCTTCTTCATGTCATAGAATCATTTATAGAATCATAGAATGGTTTGGGTTGGAAGAAACCTTAAAGATGAATGAGTTCTAATCCCTTGCCATGGGCAAGGACACCTCCCACTAGACCAGGTTGCTCCAAGCCCCATCCAACCTGGCCTTGAGAACTTCCAGTGATCAATGCACAAACCTTCAACACAGAACCCAGACCTATTTAAACATCCCAGCATCCTCCTCTCTTGGTTTTCATCTTCATCTCTGTGCAGTGCTTCAGTGTAACCACCACATCCCAACGGATCTTCCTGGGAATACATCACAATCCTAGGACATCTGAATGGTTTGTGGTGGAAGGGACCTCTAAAGGTCATCCAGTCCAACCCCCTGCAGGGACAGGGACATCTGCAGCTAGAGCAGGGTGCTCAGAGTTCCAACCAACCTCCCCTGGGATGGTTCCAGTGCTCTGCCATCTGCTCTTGCTGTCCCTTCAACACACAAAGAAAATTCAACTGGTTGTTCACTGGACAACTGGTCAATTCAAGTGCACTCGTTAGATTTCCCTTACAGCCTTTGGGTGCTGGGCAACACTTTTATAGGACTTGTATCTCTTGTGGCTCGATGGTGTTGCAGCTGCATCTCCTTGCACAGGCAGAATTTATCCACATGGCTGTCAATGAAGTGAGGACATTTTGCCCCCTGCTCAGGTGGCACCTCCTGGGTTCCAGTTTGGGCCCCTTGCCCCTTGTCCTGTCCCTGGCACCACTGAGCAGAGTCTGGCCCCAGCCTCTTGCCCCCCGGGGCCCTTGAGCTCTTGCTCAGCACTGCTCAGATCCCCTCTGAGGCTTCTCCTCTCCAGCTCAGCAGCCCCAGGGCTCTCAGCCTGGCCTGGCACAAAGATGCTCCAGCCCCTCAGCAGCTCTGCAGCCTCCATTAGACTCTTTCCAATAGATTCCCTGTCTTCTCCAAATCCCTCTGGATCTTACAGAACACAAACACTGGGAAATACATTAAGCTTTTCCAAAGATTCTTCAAAGGAAGGAGGAGAAGAGACACACACCAAATCCCCAGTCTCTGGGGGGAATTCATTATCTTCTGTTTGGATTCTCAAATCTGGATGAGGGAAAAAAAAATGCTCATGAATATTGCAAAGGACAAACCTATACCATTTGAGGAGCTCTGCCAGGAATTCCTTCCTCCAGAAGCCAGTTGTGAATGTAAACCCCTGGCAGAAAGTTCCTCTCTAGCAATAACAGCTATGTCATGTTTCCTGGAACACGGGCAGTGTGGAGGATCATAGGAAAAGGAAAATAAACACCAGTTCACTTTCTGAATCACCAGGCATAAATTCTCACCGAGGGGAACAAAAAAAACCCCACCACACACACACACACAGAGCTCAAAGAGAGTTAACACAGGACCAGAGGAGTTTTCTGACCCCCTCAACTCATGTGTCAAGTGGAACCAACATCCCCCTTTCCCAAGCTGAGATAAACCTAAAGCATCGAGTGATGTGAATAAGACAAAGACCAACCACATCCTCCTTCCCTTTCTGAGGTGGGACATGTTGGAAAACCAGTCATTCAATCTGTTTTCTTTGGTTTTTTCAACTCAGATCTTGCCACTTTAATGGGCCATTTTTTCCTTTTTTATCTTTTTTTTCTTTTTTAAGTTGCTTGCCTTGGAAGGTTAATGGCAAATCACCCCAGTTCCCATGAGGATGCCTCTCCTAGAGGCCAAAATTTCATTTAATGGCTTCAGAAATGATTAGGGATGGATCCTGAGCTGGTGAAAATAAACATAGTGTAGAGCAGCATGGTTTCTACTGTGCTATCACAGAGAGGACCAGATCACATCTCCTACTGTCTGCTGTGCTGGAGGTGCCACCCAGGTATCTGGCATCCACAGCCATGGAGGGAGCTGGTACCAAGAGAGTTGGGGTTTAGATTTCAATCTCATGTTCTACATTGGAAATTGTGCTGGTTGTGTGAGTTGCATCAAGTCATCGAATCACAGAATCACAAAATCACACTATGGTGAGGGTTGGGAGGGACTTCTGGAGACCATCTTCTCCAGCCCCCTCTAATAAAGCAAGGTCACCTAGAGCAGGGTGCCCAGGATGGCATCCAGGGAGGTTTGGGATCTCTCCAGAGCAGGAGACTCCACAGCCTCTCTGGGCAGCTGCTCCAGGCTCTGCACCCTCACACCAAACAAGTTTCTCCTCCTGCTCAGGTGGCACCTCCTGGGTTCCAGTTGGTGCCCGTTGCCCCTTGTCCTGTCCCTGGACATCACTGACCAGAGTCTGGCCCCAGCCTCTTGCCCCCCGGGGCCCTTTAGCTCTTGCTCAGCACTGCTCAGATCCCCTCTGAGGCTTCTCCTCTCCAGCTCAGCAGCCCCAGGGCTCTCAGCCTGGCCTGGCACAGAGATGCTCCAGCCCCTCAGCAGCTTCCCAGCCTCTGCTGGACTCTCTCCCGTAGCTCCTGCTCTCTCTGGAACTGGGGAGCCCAGCCCCAGGCCCAGCACTCCTGAGGTGGCCTCACTGGGGCAGAGTACACGAGGAGGAGAACCTCCCTCAACCTGCTGGTCACCCTCTTCTCAATGTACCCCA
Source organism: Merops nubicus (assembly GCF_000691845.1). Classification (NCBI taxonomy): domain Eukaryota; kingdom Metazoa; phylum Chordata; class Aves; order Coraciiformes; family Meropidae; genus Merops; species Merops nubicus. The sequence goes on along the minus strand of NW_008594967.1, from coordinate 1,322 downwards.
AGAGACCATTGGCCTTTTTTTTGGCTACAAGAACACATTGCTGGCTCATGGGCAGCTTGTTGTCCACCAGGGCTCACAGGAAAGTCTCCTCAGAGCTGCAGCTCAGATGTATAACCTCCTCACAGAAATTGCTGTGCTGGTGAACACAAGCAGGACTGGCAAGTTGGAAACTTTGCTGGACCAAAGGGGAGGTGGACAAGGACCATTCTTGCTCTCCAGTTCAGCCATGGTTTCATTCTACCAAGGTCAGAGCGAGCCAGGCAGTGTAAACCTGGGTAATTAGACCTCCAAAACTCTCAACTGGCTAACGAAGAGAAATATCTCAGAATGAGGAATTCCCTAAGGAAGTTCTACTGAGATATTACTGGGAACATCCCCACGACATGAAGCTTGGCACCTTCATCCAGTCCTTGCAGAACTGAACCCCCAGAGCCCCGTTGGAGCTGACAAGATGCCAGTAGGCTCCAGGCCACTTCTGACATCCGACGCCCTCTGAAGCTGTTCCAGCAGGCTGAAGGAGTCACTGAGGCTGATCTCTATCTCCTTCAGATGGCTCTCCAGAGAGATGGCAAGAGATCAGTATCTGCCTGCTTCAGAGGGACAAATTGTTCATGCTGGTAGGAACAACAATAGAGGCTTTGAGGACCCTGGTGACCAAGTGCAGGGATCATTCCTTACCACACACTCGCCTTCATTATGTCCCTGCTAATCACCCCCTCTGCCTTTCAGCAGGGAAATGTCATCACCCTTCAGCAGAGGCATCAAACCAGAGCTGTGGAGGGATGGCCAACACCCACCTGCCCTTCTCCCAGATGAAAGGCAGAGGAGAAAACTCCTGCTCAGGGTCAGCTTCGTGAAACAAGGCTGTGCAGGCAGCCCAGGAGAGACACCACCTCTTCACAAGTGGTCACGGGGCAAGCCAGATGTGCTGCCTCTCTTTGTCTCCTCCAGTCAGTGTTTCTTGGGCCTTTTAGGCTTTTTTTCTTTTTCCTCTTTGTTATTTATTGTGCTTGTGGCAGCTTTGCAAAAGCAGGGCTGTAGTTTGTCCTACGTTTGTTGGCATGGCCTGGGTGAAATGCTCCTTCAAACCCAACCCCTAGTAGGAAATGCTCCTTCAAACCAATCCCTGGTGGGAAATGCCCCTTCAAAACCAACCCCTGGTGGGAAATGCTCCTTCAAAACCAATCCCTAGTGGGAAATGCTCCTTCAAAACCAATCCCTAGTGGGAAATGCTCCTTCAAAACCAATCCCTAGTGGGAAATGCTCCTTCAAAACCAATCCCTAGTAGGAAATGTTCCTTCAAAACCAATCCCTAGTGGGAA
>NW_008594966.1:0-523 GCF_000691845.1 Merops nubicus | reverse complement strand
CAACTTTCTATGTGCCAAACCACATGGCCACTCAAGCTGTGAGCAGCCAGTTTCTCCAGGGGGATGCTGTGGGAAACAGTGTTAAGACCTTTCCCAGAGTCCAGAGAAACCATATCCACAGCCTTTCCTCATCCACCAAGCAGAACACCTTGTCAGAGAAGGAGATGGGGTTAGCCAAGCAGGACCTGCATTTCATTAACCCAGATCCTCCTTGCAGCCCTTCCTGTAGATGGGTGTCACCTTGGCTCACCTCCAGCCCACTGGGACCTCCCTCCAGGGCTGCTGAAAAGTGGAGAGTGGCTGTGTGAGCACTTCTGCCATCCCCCTCAGAACCCTTGGGTGGATGGATGGATCACATCTGGCTATGGATCACATCTGGCTCCAGCCTAAGTGGTGCAGTAGGTCACTGACCATTCCTCTTGAATTATGGGGAATTCATTCTGCTCCTCATCCCTCTGTCTTCCAGCTCAGCGGGCTGGACACCCAGACAACAAATAGTCTTGCTATTAAAGACTGAGGCAAA
>NW_008594965.1:0-12252 GCF_000691845.1 Merops nubicus | reverse complement strand
AGGTCTTATCCAGTTCAAAATGATTCTACCATTCCCAGGCTGGGAAGCCCCTGGGAGTGGACATGGGTGCCTCTGCCTTTGGAGGGCTGTTAGGTCCTGCCAGAGCTTCACCCTGTGTGTAGTACCTGTTTCCACTGAAGATTGGCACCTCTGCACAGAACCTCTCCCAGTGCAGCTGGGAAGTGACAGAGGAAGTCAAGAACTTGTCCCTCAGACCCTTCCTTCAGCCGTGGTTGCCAGGGGAGGGCTGGGCCCATGTCTTGCTCAGCTCGTTGTGGCCACCCACCTGCTGATGAGCTGCACACACTGGTGGGTTTTGGAGTTTATCATTTATGGCAGTCAGTGTCCTTTGCAGGTCTGAGTTTGTAGATCACTATCTAGCACTGATTTTCTGCTCTAAAAAAAGGGAGTTTATTTTCTCCAGTACATCCTGATCCCTAGCAGGAAGAAGTTGCTGGGACTGATCCCATCTATTGTATTGAAATAGAATAAAACTGGAATTAAATCTGATCTGAGTAGAGCTGAGGGGATATTCTCCTAATACCATGGCTGAATTGATTCTGTAGAAATAACACTTGGGTCCCATCAGTTCATATTTTTGGGTTTGGTTTGGTTTTCAGTGAGATAGAAGGAAATGAACAGACAGCTGGAGTGAAGTCATTTTCTCAAAACGTGTGCAACGTTACAAGCAACATTTTCCTGTTCTATGCTCAGACTTCTCATTCTGGAAGAGCAATAAAAAGGAAGAGTCATGAGGAGTACTGGTTATCAGGGAGGAAAGAGTCCGTTGCTGTAAAGCCTTGCAGAAGCATCTTTTGGGAAATCAGAATTATACTCGCTCTTGCAAACTGAAAATTAATTTGCAAAACAAATCTTTAAAGTCTCACATTTAACGAGGTTAGCACACGGCTTTGTAAAATTAATAGGAAGTCAAAAGCAAAAGGAATTGCCTCAAAAACTGCTTAATCATGTCCGTATAAAAGGCATAATTAAGGCACTAAGCAGACTTCACGTTGCTCTGAAGTGACAGGCATATATAATAAAAACTGAGCATAACTTTTAAAACCCAATTTAATCTAATTTGTTATCTACACTGGCACTCAATTCATCAGAATTTGGTGGCTTTTCATGGTAGGAGAGGTAAGACAGCTGAGTGCCTTCACAGGGCACATCTGCAAACGTTTTTGGATTTAAGTTTCCCTCAGTTCTGAATTTCTGGGGCTTGTAACGTGCAGGGGGCTTTCTGGAGAGATGAAATATTGCTGTGATAGCAAATGGGTAGAGATGATCCACTGAAACACCACAGTATGTTTTCTGTGTAGGTGTTATTATATTTATGCAAAATTTCAGAGGTAGTGAGCACCACTGATGGCCAGTCCCAAGTTGTGGGTGCTCAGTGCCAGCAATGCCCTGTTAATCATTGGTGACATGTCGGGCCTGGCAGAGCTCTCTGTGGTTTTGGTAACACAGGGCCAGAAGGGAGCCAGCGATGCTTTAAATGTCTCCACATAGTTTCTGCTGGAGCATCTGCCCCTGCACTCAGCACTGGGGGGGCTGCACCTCGAATCCTGGGGTCAGTTTTGGGCCCCTCACACCCAGAAGGACCTTGAGGGGCTGGAGCGTGGCCAGAGAAGGGCAACGGAGCTGCTGGGGAAGGGTCTAGAGGCCAAGTGTGGGGAGGAGCAGCTGAGGGAGCTGGGGGTGCTGAGCCTGGAGCAAAGGAGGCTCAGGGGAGACCTTCTGGCTCTGCACAGCTCCTGACAGGAGCCTGGAGCCAGGGGGGGGTCGGGCTCTGCTCCCAAGGGACAAGGGACAGGACAAGAGGGAACAGCCTCAGGTTGCCCCAGGGGAGGTTGAGGTTGGCCCTGAGGAGCAATGTCTCCCTGGCAAGGGCTGTGCAGGGCTGTGCCAGGCTGCCCAGGGCAGTGGTGGAGTCCCCACCCCTGGAGGGGTTTCCAAGCCCTGGAGATGTGGTGTGAGGGACACGGGGCAGTGGGGACCTGGCAGGGATGGGGGAATGGTTTGACCTGATGATGGTTTTAAAGGTCTCTTCCAATCTAAACATTTCTAGAATTCCAAGTTCTGGGACCTGGCTGCACACAGTGTCCCACACCAATTAAGGAAAGTCTCTTCAGCAGTGACAAATGGCACTAGTCTAAGCCAGGTTTGGAGTCATGGAAATTCAGGAAAGCACTGAGCACAGCAGTGTTGTGTCACAGTGAGGAAGGGGTGTGTTGATCCAGCCCTGTCGCTGCCAAAGCCTTCCTGAGCTGCCCAGGCTCTCCTCCGGGGGGCTTGGTCCATGGCATTCTTTTTTTCCTGTCTGCCAGCCATGCAGGGGCACAGCAGTGGGGGAGAGTTCCTCCAGTGGGTCACCTGGGGTGCTGGGGTGTTCCCTTACAGCACCAGCCGTGCGTGTCTCACAGTCAGATCTTGGGTTTAGTGTCAGAAGTGGTTTGGGGTTTCTCCCACTTCCCCTGCAAGGCCTCTGCTCCAGCCAGTAGCTGCCCATCTCAGAAAAGGTTTGCTTGATGCATCACCCAACTTCTGTTTCTTAATTTTGTCTCATGACATCTCTATGGTACCATCATCAGTTACGAATGTCCCCTGTGGGTATTGATCCCTATCAGGTAGGTGTATGCTGTGTGTCCTCCTCAAGTTAGGGTAGAAAAACTCCTCCCTTGCTTAGCCTTAGGGCAGCATTCTGCTTTTCTCAGAGGGGTTGAAGTGTGACAGCCCTTGGGACCGGGGCAATAGGAGCAGCCCGTTGCCTTCCACGCTCTCAACAGTTGAACTCTTGCCTGTTGTTGTCCTCTTTGCCACAGAGCTACCCATCCCACTCCTCAGCAGACATCAACTCCAGTCTTCCTCCGATGTCCACCTTCCACCGCAGTGGCACGAACCACTACAGCGCCTCGTCCTGCACGCCGCCCGCCAACGGCACCGACAGCATCATGGGTGAGTGCAGGGCAGTCTGCCCCCCTGCCCCCTCTGCCCTGCCCCGGGCCCCAGGAGCTGGGGATGGTCAGATGGGCTGTCCCAGGGTGCAGGAGGGAGCGACAGTTTAATGGAAATGGGTCCACCAGAGCTGACCTTGGCCTCCTTCACTCCTGCGTTTCACTGCTGCTGCAGAACTAAACATCATTACTCCTGCAGAGCTTGTGTGGAAGACATTGCACCAGTTCTGTGCCTGATCCCACTGGTTTTGAAGTTCTGTTTTTACTGTTCTTTAGTGACAGGTCCAGGGAGACCTTCTTGTGCCCTTTCAGCACTTCAGGGGGACCTGTGAGAAAGCTGGGGACAGATTTTTGGCAGGGCCTGTTGTGACAGGACAAGGGGGGATGGTTTGAAATTAAAAGAGGGAGATTTAGGCTGGAGAGAAGGAAGAAGTGTTTGACACTGAGGGTGGTGAGCCCCTGGCCCAGGTTGCCCAGAGAGGTGGTCGCTGCCCCATCCCTGGAACCATCCCAGGGGAGGTTGGACCAAGCTCTGAGCAACCTGCTCTAGCTGCAGAAGTCCCTGCTCCCTGCAGGGGGTTGGACTCGGTGACCTTTTGAAGTGCCCTCCAACCCAAACCAGCGTGTGCCTGTGTGATGGGCTCGCCTGCAGTGCCACATGAGGTGATGCATCAGGATGTTCATCCCCTTCAGATCTTTGCTGGGTTTCCACATGGTGTGAGGGGAGCAGCAGTGGTGACGTGTCCCTGTAAGGGACAGAGCCACCTCTGACAGTGCTGAGAGTGCCCCTGTCAATTCAGAGCAGGCTTCTGCAGACTTAAATAGTTAGGAAATAGCAGCTCATACTTAAAAATAGGAAATGGAAAAAACAGTGCTTTTCCTGTGCCTCAAAGAGAAAATGAAGCTAATTAAATGGTGGGTAAACAGGGAGCACAGCATGGGCCACGTGTTTCGGGTTGCAGCCGTGGGTCTGTCCTGCACCACTGTGAGCAGGACTGAGGCAGTGAGAGCAGCTCAGACATTGACACGTGGGTGTCGTATTTTTCAAGGCCTCTGAACAAAGAAGAAACTAAATACAGTCTCTTCCTAACTTGTCACTGTCCAAAAGGGACAGTTTTGGGATGGCATTTCTGTGCTGTCTTGCTGTTCCACAGAGGGTTCTCCCTTCACACCATCTTGCTGCTCCTGTGTGTGTGGCACGGGACAATGTCTCTCTCCCTCCAAAGAAGCCTGGTTCCAGTTTAATTCAGCCATCCTTGCACCAGTTACACAGCAGCCCCACAGGTGGCATTGAGTGGTGCAGAGCCCTGCAGCCTCCTGCCCCTGTGCCACTGCCAGCCACCCAGAGAAGCCCCTAAATCCCCCACATAGAGATCCCCCCCAGACTTCAGCTGGCTTCACCTGAACTGCCCCGTGCTGAGCCAGAGGAGTGGTGGTATGGACAGGCAGGTCTGTGTCACAGCAGGAACATTCAGCACGCCCTGACTCTGTGCTGCTCTGCACTGAGGGCTGCAGGGGTGTTTCTGGGGTCTCCACACAAGCCCTCTCCTCCTAAACCCATGCAGCTGGTGGCCCCACCACCCCCCTCGGACGCGGGCAGGGTCCCACTCCTGCCAACGTGCTGTGTGTGTGACACCAGGCACCAGGCCTGGCCCACTGCTCCCCCAGGCACTGCTGTCACAGCCATTTGTTAGCAGAGCACCACATGATGCTCTGCTGTGGATTTTACAAGAGTGCTGAGCTCCCAGTGACGGGAGGGTGGTGAACTGTCACGCAGTATAAGAAGAATATGACTTTTATCCAGCGATGTCACTTCCTCATAATTGGGGAGGATCATCAGCTGTGAATAGTGAGATGGTGCAGGTTTTTCCACTCCTTAACGTAGAAACATCATCTCCAGTCTGCTGTTGCAGAAAGCACCAGTCCACCAGAACAGCTTGAGTTTGCACCAGAATTTCAAACCATTAAAAATCTGGCTGGGATTCTCTGGTAGAAGGCTCCAGCCTATCAGTGACACTAGATGCTTTGCTAGATAAAATTCTCCTCGCTGAGATACCAATTCCTTTATTCAATAATCTGAAGATTTACAATCAGAATCCCACCAGAAGGATGTGAAGAAGGCTGTGCTTCATCATTCTGTCCCTTTGCCTTCCAGCGCAGAATTGTTCTGCTCAGAAACATGCTGAGAAAGTTTTGGGAGATTAACTGTAACAATAAACACGCTCTTCAGCAGAGTTAGAACCAATCCATCAAAAGGCTGCAGCCTTCCACGACGCCTTCGGTACATTAATAGTCTTGTGAGCAGGGGAAAAGCTCACGAGTAAAAGCAGCAGCTTTTGTGGTGCATTTTCAAGCCCATTTTCAGCAGCCAGTGTTGTCATGTTAGGTTGGAGAGGACATCCCTCCTGGCTCTCCAGGCACCTCTTTATGGACCTGTTGTCCATGCGGTCATCTGGTCCCCTTGGAACCTCCTGAAGCTGCTGCTTGCTCCATGGAGGTGCACTCCACTTACCTGTTGCTGTTCATTGCCTGGAAGTTTCATCACATGGTTCCTTGCTCTTTTTTCAAATCTTTACCCATACTCAAATTAATTGAAACCTTTCTTCACGTCTGGATTTGGCTGCTTCACAAAATCCCAGAATCCCAGCATGGTAGGGTTTGGAAGGGACCTCTGGAGATCATCTCATCCAACACCCACAGCAGGGTGCCCAGGGTCACAGCCAGGTGGGTTTGGGATCTCTCCAGAGCAGCATGCTCCACAGCCTCTCTGGGCAGCTGCTCCAGCAAAGAAGTTTTTCTTTACTTCATTAAGTTAAAGCCCAGTGCAGAAATATTTTAGCTAAACTGTGCCCTTCCAGTCTGGGGGGAGCTCCCTCGTGCTCCCTGTGCTAGGTTGGTCCATGTTCAGACCAAGAGCTCCTCCATGCAGTAGTCCCCTCTCCTGCAAGGACTCTGAGGATTTCCCTGGGAGGGACACAAAACCAGCAGTAAGCTTATGTGATGTTTTCCCGTCGTTCCAGCGCCGGGTGCAGCTCTGGGTATTTAGGAAGCTGAAGTTCATTCCTCTCTGTGAGGTGACCCAGCCTTTCCTGGAGGCTTGGCCTGGCACGGTGACACCACACGTTTGTGAAGCAGTGCTCCTCCTCTTTCATTTTGACCTTCCAAACCCAGAGTGGTCCTCGGTCCTGCTCAGGTTGCCGTGAGCACCAGGCAAGAGCCTCTCTGCCCTGTTGTCTGGGTTTCCATAGCCTGCATCATACCCTGCTGCAGTGGTCCCTTTTCCAAGCTAGAGAATCCACATCTACTGAGTTCATCCTCCAAAAGAACCACCTTCTGATTTTTTTCTGGCTTCACTCCTGTTCTGTAAACCTTGAGGCTCGTCCTTGATGGACTCACCAGATCTTTGCTCCGTTTCCATATACAGGCGTGTTGTGCATTCGCAGAGGGGCACAGTGGGCCTCTGGCTTGTCTCTGCTCCTTGCCCAGCCATTGCTCCCTGCTGGGGTTTTCCTGGGGGCAGTTAGGGGCTGGTTCTGCTGCTTAACCATCAGCCCAGGCTGTCAGCTGGTTCCTCACTGTAGCTCTGGGTGGTTTTCCCCCCATCTTTCTGTACGTTTGGCATTTATTGCCCAGCACGTTAGTGTCACGTGAGCTCCTCTTTACACACAACATTACATTTTATTATCTTGATTCAGCATCTTGCCAAACATCACGACCTTGGTGTTCACCACACCTGCTTCCAGGCCGCGTGTCAGAGTGCTGACCAGCACCAGTGGGAGTTTGCTGGGGATACTCCTCCCTGACAGAGCTTGCTGTTAATTCCTGCTCTTGTAGCCTCTTAATCATGTCTTAGTCTGCAAGAATACCCTTGCTTCCCTGTTATCTGCAGGCAGTTTAACTTCTTTAAGAGCCTTTGGTGAAAGCTGAAAGCACAAATCCATTCTGTTTACTGGATTTCCTGCATCAGTGGGCTCATCATGGTTGTGAGAGTTCAGCTTTGGAAGCCCTGCTCTCCTCCACAGCACGGCGTTGGCTCTGCAGTGAGCTGTATCCGTCCCTCTGTGTCTTGCTCTTTGTGATCCTTCCTGGTGGAGAAGTCAAATTTAAAATCTTGGTGACTCTTTGAATCCACAGAATGTTATTTTTCACTTTTTTTAGTATTTTCTACCTTCTTCACTTCAGCCCTAATTTGGTTTTACACTGCAGTTAGAAGTTAGACAATTTTGTGTTGCAGTTTTTTGAGAGCTTTTAGTCACTTGGCTCTTCTTGATATTGCTTTTTATTGATTTATTTTAAAGCCTTTACATTGACACTTCAGTTGAAGCCAATTTTTCTGACTAATCCCCTGTAAAAATATCATCTGTCCCGTGGCAAGGCAGATGAAAATAATCTGTTCAGCATTTCTTGAACTACCCTTTTTTGCCTTGAGTTCTCCTGTTGCATCTTGTTTTTTTGCAGGTCTTAAAAACTCCCCATCGTTGTCTTTATTTCTGATGGGCTTGAAAAAGCTTTTAATATTAACCTCTAAGCCATTAAAAATAGCTCTTTCCAAGTATTTTTTTGGTCTTGCATGTAACTTGAGTTAAACATTTGCATGAGAGCCTCCATCTTCTCAACTCATACATCTTCTGGTTCATCCTGTTCTAGGGGGATCTGCTTTAGCAGGGGGGTTGGAGGAGATGACCTCCAGAGGTCCCTTCCAACCCCTTCTGTGCTGGGATTCTGGGATTACTCCAAAAGCTGAAGTGGAGAAGCATGTGATAGATGTGAGGAAAGCCTTTTATTTCCATAGGATCAATGTCTGTTCTGCCTTCTCTGCTTTTTGGAACACCACCTGAGGGTTGGTTTTACCCAGAGGTGCCAGAGTGAGGTCCCAGCCCTGCCGTGGTGACCCCCAGGTTCTGTGGGTGTCCCTGCAGCCAGGCTTGGCACACCCTCGTGGGGTGCCTTGGAATGCCCCTGCCAGGAAGGTTTGTGGGGCTGCTGCAGGAGCACCAGGGGTTTCATTGGGTTCCTCTTTGGTGCAGGGTGACACAGGATTATATCCTTCATCCCCATGACCCTCCCCCAGGAGGAGCAGGGTCTCCACAGACCTGCTCTGAGCCTCTGCATCCATCTTCACAATGCACATCCCAGCCTTGTCCAGAAAGTTCCTTCTTTTCCTGTAAATTTCCTTCCATTGTGGCTGCTGCTCCAGACTCCAGCAGGGCTTTCCAGAGCTCAGGTGAATATCCTGATGGTGGATACTTGATGGTTGTGGTGGACACCGAAGCTGTCAGCTCACCCTGTCCCTGCTCAGCCTCTCAGGCTGTATTTAAACCATGTTTCAGGAATGCTGGTGATAAAGGGGTGGACCAACAACTGTGAAGGCAGAACTGTACATCACCTTCCTTTGGAGTGATCCCTGGGTTATCTGGTCTGGTTCTTATTTCTGTAGTGCCTGCTCCCAGGATGATGTTAGTTTTGTCCCGTTGCTCCCCAGATCTTTGGGCTTTGGCAGCAGACACTCCTTGCTGTATTTCTTCTTCCATTTTTCTGCTCTTCCTTCAAACATGGGGCTCTCTTCAGTCACCTACAGACTGCAGTCGTGTCTCTTATCTTCCCAAAATGGTAGCTAAAGAAATTAAGAGTTCACATGTGGAATGGTGAGTGATGTAAGAAAGAAAAACATAGATTAATAGTTAACATTTGGGGTTGGACTAGATGATCTCCAGAGGTCCCTTCTCATGTTCTTCTCCATCAATCTGTCCAGTTCTTTTAAAATCTGTTCATATGTTTGGTCTTTGCATACCTTAAAGGTACAGGTTTCCCCCTCTGACTGGACACTACTGAAGAAGAAAACCTGTGTTGTTTGCTCCAGTTTTTCTATGGAGAGAAGAAGGAGTAATGATGCAGAGCTTGCCTTCCCCATGTTGCAAACCTCTGCTTTATTGTTTCTCAGGCATCTCTCACCCAGTGAAGCTCCCTCTCCTCTGCAAAAGGAAACTTAGCACACACTGAGCCCATCCCTGAGGCTCTCCCTGTATGTTTTCCAGGCCTACTGCAGTAATTTGGCTTCAAAGTCTTCCAGGGAAAGTTTTAATATTCAGTGTATCTGAAGAATTCCTTTGTTCTGAGCAGTGACTGGTGCAGGACGTGGTCCAGCTCAGTGCTGTCAGGTTTCTCAGGAGCACGTGGAGCAGGACTGCGGTCCCTGTCTCTGCTTCTCCCTCAGGACCAGTAGAGCTCATCTCATTAGGAGAAACCAGCCTTCAGACAGCCAAATGTAGGACTTAATTTTAGAATAATGCAGTTAGAGTCACTTAGAAAAAGGAAAAAACAAGGCATGATTTACATTTAGATTCACAGTTCACTTCAGAGCGAAGTAACTGAATTTCTGGACATCTGCCTGGTATTATTCCAGTCACAGACCTTTAGATTGTGATTTACAACATTAAATTACCCTGATAAGCTGTATCTCTAGCTGACACTGCCTGTTCTATCTGTCCTCACGTTTCTTTATCTATCTTTCTTTATACATCTTGATGCCTAAATTCGAACTGAGCCAAGATCACAAACAAGCTGCCATTGGCAGATGAGCACATTTCAAATGTGCAATAATGAAAGTTTAACTGAGAAACAGGGGGAAAAAGGGAGGCAGCAAAGGCAGAGTTGCAGACCACCCTGCACACATTTGTCTGACAGCATCTGGGGCACACGTACACCTTGAGGCCTTTCCAGAGGAGGATGCTGTACAAGTGTTGAAACATCCCAGTGGTGCAGTGGTGTTAAATGTAAAGATGCTTCATTTCTTAAACTGGGCAAAATGCACATTGTGCATGAGAAATAGAAGAGAAACATTGTTCTGTGCCATTCCTTAAGTTTTCTTAACTAGACCATGCTGAAGCTGCTATGAGAATTTTGGGCTTAGGCAGGATGGGTGATCAGTAACTGATAGCTCTGCCAGCAGAAATGTGGTAACTGCTGGGCAAGGAGGGCTGGGGTGAAAGGGGCAGGGGATGGAGACTAGGAAAAGCCACGTGGAGTCACAGTGGGTGAGAGGAATGCTCCCCGGGTGGGAAGATGGGAGGAGGTGGAGCAGAAAGGGGGACAGCAGGACATCCCCTGGACCACAGACGTCCCGGCTGCTGCTGCGGGGCTGCAGCATCTGCAGGAGGATCAGCTCCTCTGCTCCAGGTGCTGCTCCACATGCATTCAGATATTAGCAACTGGAGTTACCCCAGCAGCCAAAATCAGCTGCAAGGTGGATCCATCCCTGCTCCTTCCCATGCCCTGAATATTTAGCTGAGTAATGCCAGGGTGAGACTCAGAGAGGACTTTTTAATATACCTTTTTGGTGACCAAAAAATTTCCAGCACATGCACTTTGCAGTACAAACACAGGCCCCCGAGTCCCTTTCCTGTGGGATGCCCCCAGCTCAGAGCAGGGGCTGGGTTTGCTCCTGAAGTCTCCTGGGTGCAGGAGCCACTGGCCTCGTGCCGAGGGGCTCGAGAGGACGATGGGCAGACAGCAGGATCCTCTCCTGCCTCAGCCCTCGTGTTCCAGACACAGATCCAGGACTTCAGGGCTGGTTACTGACAGCTTGGTTCTCTTTTTTTGGCTGCCTGGCTTAGGGTCCTTGGAGATGAAGGCAGAGCTACTTATCACAGGCAGCCAGAGATATGTTTTTAGTTTATAAATGGACATACAGATGCTCAAACCAGTGGGATGCCTCAACCTTAATTTTTCTTGCCTTCGATTTCTCTTGTAACGGAGAAGTTTCAATCCCGTGACCTGAGTGTGAGAAACTGGCAGCCTGCTACAGCTTGATTTTTCTTGCTGTAAATGTCTGATAAAAAAGGTTCAATCCCATTACCTGAAAACAAAAGGTTCAATCCCATCACCTGAAAGATGGTACAAAATGACTTCCTTAAATGCTCATGAAATGTTCAGGCAAAGTCAGAAGGAACGCTTCGGAAAAGTCCGTCTGGACTTTAATAATGTCTTTGAAACATGCACTGAGAAATACACGAAGGACAAATACACAAATGCACAGGGTCGCAGAGTGAAGGAGGAGACAGCAGAGTGCCAGGTGGCTCTTGCTGGTGTCACTGTGTCCTTCCCTGGCTGCTGGGAATCGATGGCTGGTCCCAGTGCGGGCGCGGCGAGGGGAACTGGGGGGCGCAGCCGGGCTGGGCTCTGGCGCTCCCAGCCCCAGGGACCTTGGTTTGCCACCTTTCTAATCCTCCCCAGTGGTAGTTTTTCACATTTTCTAGGTGAAATATTGCCCTTATGTATCAGTGTCAGAATTTTAAAGCAGAAATCCCTCGTTAGAGTGGTCCCAGGGCACTAACAGAATCCTTGGGGGGGCACTGGGTTTGAGGATGGGGCAGGGAGGGAGGAGCCCTTCCCCAAGGCCAGGCTGGCCTAGCTCTGTGCTTGCATATTTTCCTTACTTTTGGGGAAAATTTACCCACTAGTAGAAAAAATACTGCTATATTCAGAAAAAATAAAGTACTATCAAATACCCAATACATTAAAAAAAAATCCCAGCACGTCAACTTTATATTTCATCCTCAAAACCGGAGCATGACTGTGTTTGGTGTCTACCTTAGCAAACAAATTAATGGTAATGAAAGATTAATTTTATGCAATTAGCATTAAAATGCCATTACGTTATGAGTAAGTGGACCAGGAATAGAATTCTGTGATGCCTTACTGTCTGGTTTTACATCAAGTCTTTTGTTTTTCAGCAAACAGAGGAAGTGGGGCAGCAGGCAGCTCGCAGACTGGTGATGCGCTGGGGAAAGCACTCGCCTCTGTAAGGAAATATTTACTTTGGAATAGACGTTTACCCTTTTGAGAGTGTGAACTTTGATCAGAACGGGACGCCCGGAGCTCACGGAGATGACCAGCCAGCGGGAGAGACCTGGTCTCAGAGTCACCCCCCTGGAGTCACTGCCAACCCACATAATCGAGCAGTCGGTGCCAGATGGTGTTGAAAAAGCTTGAGACTCCATTTTATGGTAGACTAGAAGTGGTGAGAGGGGAAGCCTTGACCTGGGTGCCAGGGAGCCGTGTCTGGTACCACACGCTGCGTTTCCCAGGGCGAGGGAGGTCTGACCAGAGCCCGGCAGCAGGGTGACCTCTGCGCTACCCAGATGGGCTCCCGTTGGGATTTGCCTTCAGATTTTCTGTTTTTCATGGCAGTTTCCACCGATTCAGTTCCCGTGGTTGCTGTTAAAGTCAGCAGTTACCACCTCTTACCTGGGTGGCTGGGGCACGGCAGGTTTCCCAGCTGAAAAGCCGAATCCCT
>NW_008594964.1:324-1145 GCF_000691845.1 Merops nubicus | reverse complement strand
CCTGCCCCGCCCGCCCCCGCGGCGCCTTGGAATCGGCTCTGCCCTCCCTCCGCGCCTGCGGCCCGCTCTGCGCTGCTCGCGCGGTGGTCGCGGGGACGAAGTGAAACGCGTCTTCAGCGCAGTATACTTTTCACCTTTCCCTTGAATTCTGAATTTTGGCAAGCTTGCAAGATTAAATTAGTTCTGGTTTATTTTGTCCTTCAGTGAGCATCTGCGTCTCTAGTTTTCTGCCTCTAATCTGCCCTCCCTCCGCGCCTGCGGCCCGCTCTGCGCTGCTCGCGCGGTGGTCGCGGGGACGAAGTGAAACGCGTCTTCAGCGCAGTATACTTTTCACCTTTCCCTTGAATTCTGAATTTTGGCAAGCTTGCAAGATTAAATTAGTTCTGGTTTATTTTGTCCTTCAGTGAGCATCTGCGTCTCTAGTTTTCTGCCTCTAATTTTCTACTGATAAATGCAGGATGGATGTCCCCTTGTGCTTGTTAATTCTGACTTCTACGACTGTCCTCACAGATAGGGGTTAAATATCTCAGGTGGCAGATCAAATAATCATCTGCTTTTCTTCAAACACTTCACAATGGTCAGCAAAACAATTGATCTTTCATCCCCCTATTATTTTACACAAATAGTTATTTTTGTAAGTTTTTTCTATTCTGCGTTAGTTACCTTATATCAAATGTGCCCCCAGCCTGGTAACCAGAGCCGGTGCCATCCCCCACTCAGCCTGGCAGGTGCCCAGTAACTGGAGCCGGTGGCGGCAGCATCTGCCATCAATAATTGAGTGGGCAAAGGGGCTAGCGCCGCTTGGGGCCTGTGTGTCCCTG
>NW_008594964.1:0-212 GCF_000691845.1 Merops nubicus | reverse complement strand
CCATGGCCATCCCCCTGCCTCTTCTCTGCCTGCTCCTGCCTGTTCCAGTTCCCTGTTCCCTGCCTGCTCCCGCCTGCCCTGCCAGCCTCCTGCCCGCTGCGTGGCCCAGGTAGGTGTCCCCCCATCCCCATTCCTGCATCCCCTCCCCGTGCCAGGGGACCCCTGAGAGCCAGGTGCTGGGGTGCAGGGGGTGCCCTGACGGGCTGGGTGCC
>NW_008594963.1:7078-15197 GCF_000691845.1 Merops nubicus | reverse complement strand
CAACATCCCCAACAACATCGACCCCATCATCGGGTGCTAGGGGAGGGAGATCCTGGGGTTAGGAGGGGTCTCCAGGGTGTCCCCAATCTCTGTAGCTGTTCCCAGGGTGGCCTCAGCTACTGGGGGGGTCCCCAGGGTACCCCAGAGCCTGCAGGCTGTGAAATCTCAGTCGAGCCCTGAACCCTGAGGCAGAGCATCACTGCATGGCTGGGAGAGCACCACGGCCCTGCCCGAGGGGCACTTCTGGCACCACAGAGAGATCAGGGCTCCTGGGCAGGCAACAGCCACCCAGGGCCCACAACAGAAACCCCCCAGGAGGGAGGCAAAACATTGATAATCCCAAACCCCAACGACAGGCTGTGGTTCCCTCCTGCACAGGGACAACGGGCTGACCCCTAGGCTGGCATCTGTTCTCCTCATCTGGATGGTGAGGAGGTGAAGGATGGGATGCTCCTCTGTGGGATGTGCTGGGCAGGGGATTGTAGGATCACAGAGTCCCAGCGTGGTGGGGTTGGGAGGGACCTCTGGGGATCATCTCCTCCAACCCCCCTGCTCCAGCAGCTCACCCCCAGCAGGGTGCCCAGGGTCACAGCCAGGAGGGTTTGGGATCTCTCCAGAGCAGGAGACTCCACAGCCTCTCTGGGCAGCTGCTCCAGGCTCTGCACCCTCCCAGCAGAGAAGTTTCTCCTCCTGCTCAGGTGTCTGTGTTGCACCAGGAGCATTCTCCTGTCACCCTTCCCACGTACCCTGTGTGGCACAAACAGAGGAAAGGAGCAAGGAAAGGAGGGGGGGTGACATCTGTCCTCTGGGTCTCCCCAGTGTCCCCAGTTCACCACCCCTGTTCCTCTGTTTGAAAGCACTCAGCAGCTTATTGTGCAAAGGATAAAGTGGGAAAAACTGGGCTGGAAACCAAAGCCTGTGTGAGACTGGCAGGGTGAAGGACATTGCAGCCAAAACCCTGCCTGAACATCCAGGAATTCAGGTACATTCACTCTCTAGGGGTGCATTTTGCAGCTCAGCCCTCCAGTCTTGTCCTTTAGCAGCTTGGCCGATATAAAACCCTTGCACAGAGCTCTGATGGAAGAAATAACAAAAAAATAGGGATGCCTGAGCTACGTATGGAGTCCTGCTGAGCACCCAGAAATGACGTAGAGAGCAAACCCTCCCTTGTCCCAGTGCAGTGTCACTGTCAGGCAGTGCCCAGCCCCTTCCTGGCCTCTAATGGATCCCCAGAACCCCCGGAGCTGGTGCCTCACGAGTGCTGAGCTGCGCTGAGGTTTCCTGCAGCAGGGAGAGAGCAAAAGCTTTTAAAACCATATTGCTCCGTATTTTAAAATGATTTAAGGGCCCAAAGAACAGCCCGGCGCTGGGTTTGCCAGCAGAGGGGATGGATGGGTCTCTTAAAAGCTTTTAGATGCATGTGCTAGAGAGGGGAAATACAGCTGGAAGATATTGCTGTGGCACCAGCTTCCCAGCTGCCCACCCATCCCTTCCACCCTCCTTTTCTTGGGAGCTGAAAGACACCTTCGTGCCCTGGTGGGATCTTCAAGGATCCCAAGTGAATCAGGCACCCAGGAGAGGGATTTCAGAAGAAGATGGATGAGAAGAGAGGCTGGGAAGGTTTTAGTGCTCCTTAGTCATCCAGGTGCCTGGATGAATTCCCAGGAAACGCTACAACTGTTCTGAACCCGACTCCCTTCTGCAAATCCTGCTTCTCCCCTTGGCCCCCCACGGCTGGGAGGTGAGATCCTCCCTTCCAGAGCTCCCAGCAGAAACACAGAGAGACTTTCCTCTGCAGGCACAATCCTGCTGACACTCTGCACCCATCCAAAGGGAGATGCTCACCCAGTGGTGCTGAGCGAGCCTGAGCTGAGCCCCGGGAGGCTGGAGGAAGGCACCAGCACCCCAGTGCAGGATGTCTTGGCACCCTGCAGAGTTCAGATGTGGTTTCTCCTCACGATCCCCTTTGCCCTCAGAGCACTCGTGGCTGTGAAACCCTGAATCAAAACCTCCAAGGTTGCTTTTCTCCATTGCCCTGGAGCAGAGCTTGGCTGAGTCTTTCTCCCAGCACTAAAACGATGAGGACCATCCAGTGTGTGCCCAGGGCTTTGCCTCCAGAGGCACCATCCTGGTGCAGCCTGCAGTGCTGCCCTGGAAGGAATTCCCAGTGACTCTGGCTGTGCCAAGCACTCTGCAGGGAACAACATCCAATTTTCTGCTCTGCTAAAACTTGCAGCCTGGATCCAGGCACCCTCCATTTGTTTTTCCCCCCATGTCCCTGGAAAACCTCTCACACCAGAGCCCTCTGCACCTTCCCTGCTCTTGGCTTTGGGGATCTGCACCCCTCCTAGGCCTGAGAGAACAGCAGTCACCGTGATCCTTCTGGTCTTAGAGACTGTTGGGTCTGTGGAAAGCAACAATCACAAGCAACAATCAGCCAAGAGAGGTGATCTAACTCCTAGATAAAGCCAAACTGGTTCCCTGTGTGCTTGCTGGTGGAGCTGGGTGCTGGGAGAGGCTCACTGAGAGTTGTGTTGTGGCTCTCTCCAAATTCCCACCCATCCCTTAGGGACTTGGATGCTGTGGGCAGAGCAGAAAGCTGTAGACTTGGAGACGAGGTCCAAATTCCCATAATGATTTGTGTTCCTGGGTGCCACTTGGCCACCATCAGGAGTCTCAAGGGCTCAGAGCCAGGTCTGGAGCACAGATGGCTCAGAAGAACCCTGCTCCAGGCTCCTGTGGAACCGTTATGCTCCTCTACAAGAGTGTAGCCTTGAAACGGCAGCAAGCCCTGTGGCTTTGCCTACATCACATTTCTTGTCTGCTGTGCACTCCCCCTGTCTTCCTGCCCCCCAGGGATGCCTTTTGTCATCTGCCGTTGTGCTACACGCCTCAACTTTTGTCATCCCTCAGATTGCCTGAGGCAGTGGAGGTGACCTTGTTGCTGAGCTTTCCTTTCCCTTTGACGGGGGAAGCTCCTTCCTCCTTTGAGCTGCTCCTCACCACGCTGTGCAGCTCCTTTCCCCCTCTTGTCAGTACAAGTCTCTCTCAAGCAGAGTTTGGCCGTGAAAGACACCAGTGAGAGGGTGTTGCAGCTCCTGTGATGTGTCCTCCAGCCCTGGATCCATCTGGAAGAGGGAGGAGGTGAGCCCTGCTCTGCCACGCCTGAGCCCAGCTCCAGGATCAGCACACAGCCCTCTCCCAGTGAGCCTCCAGCTCACACACTCCTCACTGGGTCCTTGCTGCCCCCAGAGCCCCTGAGATGGGCTGAAGAACACAAAACAGGGGGATAAGGGGGAGTTGCTGCAGTGGGAAGAGAAGGGTTGAGAGCTGTAGGGTGTTGGACAATCCCAGAAGAAGGGTGGGAAGATTTGTGGCCAGCACACCCCCCAGGGTCTCTAAAATTGGTGGCAGAAAGGTGGCAGCTTGATGGCTGTAAGCAGGAGACCTTTGTGCACCTCTGACCACCTTCACGACCTCTGCCTGTACCTCTCTTCATTCCTCCAGACCCTGTTTGAGAACAGGGTTGAAGCAGTGAGGTTGCTTCAAGGAGAGCAAAGATTGGGGCAAGTGAGGTGGTGATCACAGGTCAACCAGCCTGAGGGGTCACATAATTGCACTGGGGGGAGACTAAAAGTTTTCCAGGGCTTCTTGAAGGTTAAAAATGAGGTTTGGGGTGCACGTTGCTGGCAGAGGGTGCAGCCTCATGATGCTGTTCCAAAATACACCAGTGCTTTTACTCCTCAGTGTCAATGTGGAGCCAGGAGCTTTCTGGCCCAAACTCCTGCAGGATCCCAGCCCCAGACTAAAACCAGGATTCCTGAGTCTGAGGCATGTGCTGGGCTACCACGTATGGATAAAGAGAGGAAGACAGCGTGATTTGGCAACAGCAAAGGTCAGTTGGGGATATTTAATGCTCTTCTAGAGTTAAGCTGTGCCTGCTACCTGTGCTTTGAAGATCCTGGGTGAGCTGACTGAGCTCCCCGCTTTCCTGCTCTGAGAGCTGAGAGCTGCTCGTTGCCTCCCGGGGGGTCATGCTGGTCCTTGCAGACCCCATCTGCCCAGTGTAGCCCCCCCACGAGCCCCCCAGCCCGGGCAGCCTGCCCCTCACTGCCCACATCTCATGCCAGGTTGATCCAGACCCTTCTCCCCCTCCTTGTGCTCCGCTCACCCGTCCTCGTGCCCCTCAGAGCTTGGTGTGGCTTTGGGCAGGAGCTGAGCAAAAAGTTCATTCTCTCAGTTGGAAGAAAATGGGGATTTGTCTCCATCCTGACAAGCCAGGGCAGGCAACACGTGGGTGTCCTTTAGCAAACTCTCCCCATGGGGCAACCTGTCACCGCTGATTGACAGCGGCGAGACGCCGCCGGATCTCCTGCTGAGACCTTCAGAGCTCTTCTCCCCTGGGGATCTCTTCGTTAACAGTGACAGAGGAGAGAAAAGGAGAAGCAGGCTCAGAGAATTAATACTTCTCTCCAAAATATTCCACCTGAACTTTTTCTTTTTTTTCCCCCCCCCCAACAAGTTTCACGGGGAGGTGAAACGCCGAAACCTGGAAGGCTGCGAAAGAGCTGGAAGGGCTCCTGGTCCTTCAGCCAGAGTGGGATTTTTCAGGACTTTTCAGCTATTCCTTTTGATCCAGCAGCCAGGAGAGGGAGCTCGGCATCCTAGTCCCAGACCCCACTCTGCCGAGCATCACTGAAGACAATGTTGATGATTCTTTTGTTCAACAAATAAAAGAAGTGGCCCACGAGGGAGCCGTGTTGGCAGCTGCTTTATAAGGGCTTCGGGGAATTGTGGAAAATCAATGCTTGCCAAAGGCAAAATGGCCAGGACCAGTGGAAGAAAACAAGAGCAACTACCAGGCTTCTGAGAGATTATTGCACACAGAGGTCTGGGAAAAACTGGGGTGTCCTCAGTCCCCACAGCCACCAGCAGGATGCAGAAGACAGTAGGAGAGCATCAGGCTGAACTTGGGGCTGAACTTGGGACCTCGGGCGTTTGCCACCAAAACCCAGAGGTAAAACTTCCCCTCGTGGAGCACTGAGGACTTGGAGTTCTGCAGCTCCTCAGTGAGGGTTTTATTTCAGCAGTTAGGCGTGGGGATGGTCGCCCAGCTTGAGGGGTCAGAGCAGCAGAATGGAAATGGATTCCCAAATGGGCTGAACGCTGGGGGAGAGAAGGCACTTTAAAAAGGGATAATTATTCAGTGCCAGCCTGCCTCCGAGGCCAGGAATTTAGTGAGATCTGAAAGGAGACATTGGTAGAGCTAAAGAGTCCTGTATTCCTAGCACAAACCTCCCCAGGTTTAATAATGTGAGTTTAATCAGGTCTAATTAGCAGCGCTGTGATTCCTGGATTGATTCAAAGTCTTATTTCTTTCTATATTGTAATGTTCAAGATTGGAAGAGCAAATTGTGGAGCTGGCTTGGCCAAACTCTTCATGAATTAAAGATATCACCTCAAAGGTTTCTAGAGGTGCTTCTCAACGTTCTTTCTGGAGGGTCCATACCAAGCCAATTTCAAGCCATGTCGTGCTGTTGTGAGCCCCCAGCCCAGAGGTGCTGGCCCATCAGCAGCTGCTGGTCCTGGGGATGCCATCTCATAGTGAAACTGTCTTCTTCTATTGCCTTTGTAAAGGATTGTGTCTGTATTTCTGCATCTTCTCTCTCGTGTTCAGTGTGGCACCTCTGCCAGATGACTTGGGGTTGCCATGAAGGAGCTGAGAGGAAGGGCATGACTCCCTGGTGATGGGCTCCTTCATGGCCCATGTCACACCAGAGCTGCTGTAACCACAGCACGGATGGATCCATGCCCCAAACGTCCTCCATCTACTGCATAATTTGACTTTTAGAGAGTGCTGAATGATGCGTTTCAGGCAGAAAGATTGTCATCAGTAGCTCCAAGGAAGAAGGCTGTCCAGCCTTTTTCACTCCCCTCAACTGCCAAAGTAGGTGGTGCTCCAGATCATCCAATCATCACCAAAGCTGATGATTTCCCTGTTTCCTTCCAAATCCTGCTTGGGTAAGGACAGGACCTGGAAGGAAACAGCAGCCAGCCTTATCCTGACAGCTACATCTGCCCTTGGGCTAGAGAGAAAAGGAGTTATTTTGGGAGTGCCAGATGGGCTATGGAGCCAGCTCAACAATACCTGCCTGGAAAAGGTCCAGCTCTGCTCCATGCCTGGCAGCCAGCAGGCTGAAACCTGCACTGAGGACATTGAGAACTGGCTGAGCCAACTGTGGTAGGAAAGGGGGTGGGCCTTGGTCGTGGGGAGACACAGCTCTTCCAGGAGCTCCTGCTTTGGCTGGTGACTGCAAGTCTTGGGGTTTTAAGCTGGCAGTTTTTAAGGGAGCCAATCCCTTGTTTTTTCTCAGTAAATACTCTGTGAGGAGTGAGGACGTGCCCTGTTGTTCACCTTCCAGGCAAAGTCCAGGGTATCACTCTCCTGCCTGGCTCCTGGGTGGCAGGGTGGTGTTCCTCCATCAGCATCTTCATTCCAGATGACACTTCAGCCCCTCCTGACAGTATTTCCAACTCTATTCAGAGCATTTCTCTACACAGATGATTCTCCTTATGAAAAAGAGGGGCCTTTTTTGAGGCTCACCTTCACCTGCTGCCCCACCTCAGAGAAGAAGAGGCCTTGGAGACCAAGCCACCAGACATCTACTACTTGCCAGCCACCCAGCTGAGGGTTTGCTCATCCATCTCTCACCAAGTTTACATGGCAAACCCACCTTTATGAGATGATTTCTTCCCCGGGACCCCTCCTAGTCTGCAGGACAGTTGTCCTCCATGAAGGCATCACTATAGTGAAACCAGGAGCCATGTACAAGCAGCTTTAAGACAGGAGGCTCTGGAGCCATGGACCTCCTGCTTCCTAGTGTTATGTGTTGTATAAATTTGAGCATGGGTGAGTCACACACAATCCCATCTTTTCCACTGAGTTCCACCTCTTATTCTGTGCTCAAGGTGAGGAACAATTTCCTCGTTCATCACTTGTACTCAGTCTCCTCAGCAGATCTTCGGCTCCATCATGAATATTCAACACTGGAGCTCCTCTGCAATTGGTCGGCTGTCTCACGTGGCACATCTCCCTCTCCTGGTTGGAAGGATGCCCTGTGGCTGCTCAAACACGAGGTATGTTTTCTAGGACTCTTCACACATTGGCTTGGAAATGTTTCCCACAAATATTTGGTCCTCCACAACCCCCCCATTGCTTCGACGGCTGAGGAAAGCAGCCGGGAAAGAATCATGGACATTTATAATTGAAAGAAAAGGTCCTCAGCAATGTGGAGTCTTCTACTGGAGGTGCCAATTAGAGACTGCTAGCTCTGGGATGGAGACACCCCTCCACTCCTCCCCAGCTCATTTCAGATGGGAGACCAGGAGGTATTTGCAGGCACTGCCACGGTGGGTCAGGATTCGACCCGAAGCCTCAAAGCAAAAAAGAAGTGAGTCCAGCTCCCCCTGTCCTGAAGGCAGCCAAGCCCCAGAACTTTTAGAAACTGAAAGGCTGAATGAAAACATCAAACACGGAGACAGTTTGCAGGAATATCAACCAGAGGAAAAAAAAGAAAAACCCAAAAAAAAACCACCCCACCACTGTACCGACACCATCAGTGGGCACAGACAGCTCCAGATTTTGTAGCTTCCAGACAAAGTCAGCAGCAACCGTCAGAATCTGTGTTTCAAGTCCGACCTTCTGCTTTTATCTATATTTTAAACCCCACACAAGGTATACAAGGTGAATGTTGCTGTTACAGTCAGAAAAGCCTAAATAATGGATGAAGAACAGAGGCTGCAAAGGGGTTGGGGGGTGGAGGGGGGGTAAGGAGAAAAAAAAAAAGACAAAAAGAAAAAAAAAAGAGGAAGAGAAAAGCTTGAGGGGGAAAAAGAAAAAGAAAGGCAAGAGAAAAAGAAAGGCAAGAGCCCTCCAAAGTGAGAAGAGGCTGACACCATCCGTGGGAACACTTTGCCTGCCGTTGAGACACCCGGGGAACTGCCCAGGGGCTCTTGCTGCAGCAGTTGCCTTTTGCCACACCCCAGCCAGAGCCAAAATCGAGCAGCTTGTGTGCTGCCTTTGCCCGAGCTCAGCCTCCAGAAGGCACACGAGTGCTCT
>NW_008594963.1:0-7047 GCF_000691845.1 Merops nubicus | reverse complement strand
GGTGCAAAGTTTGGTGTGGGCAGAGGAGGAGGTGTCCCCGTGGGACAGGACATTGTCAGGGTGAGGTTCTCCTCCGCTGAGCTGAGGGGTGGAGGGGATGGTTTGTCCAGCATGGAAGGCCAGGGGGGGACGTGTCCAGACCCCCACACTCTCCAGGGAAGGATGGACACAGGAACCCTTCTTTGGCAGTGGTCTGAGGATGCTTTTTGCCTCACCCTGCCTTCCCCAGCTATCCCTGTCATTAAGAGGGATAAACCCAGCCTTAGGTGCTGGATCA
Source organism: Merops nubicus (assembly GCF_000691845.1). Classification (NCBI taxonomy): domain Eukaryota; kingdom Metazoa; phylum Chordata; class Aves; order Coraciiformes; family Meropidae; genus Merops; species Merops nubicus. Next base: position 6,770 of record NW_008594963.1, on the reverse strand, counting down.
GGAGCATCCCTGTGATCCAGGGAAGGGACAGAGCTTCCTCAGCAGGCGTGGACACAGCTGGCACATCCCCAAACCTCCTCCTGCTCTGGCCACCTCTGGGCCAACCTAAACGATCACGATTTTCTTCCTGACACCACAACCTCAATCCCCAGCAAGGCTCAGGCTTGGAGCTGGGGGTACATCCCTGAGGTGGGTCCCCCCACGCCAGAGCTGCAGTGAGGACAGCAGCAGGAGAGCAGGGGGATTTCAGGGGGGTGCTTTCTCCCCAAAACTGCTTGGGGCCAGCAAGTACCTTGATCTGGGCCACCATGCAGTAAATAAACCCAGCAGCTCAGCCCTCCCAGCACTCCCCATGCCCAGCTCTCTTCCCCTGGCACCACGCTCCTGCAGATCTCCTTTTCTTCAGGGGAAGGTTTCAGAGCTGATGAATTAAGGCCATCAGGGGGAAATTGCTCTCTAATGAGGATTTCAGCAAAGAGAGCCACGAAGGCAGAAGATCTTTGTGTGGCAACGTTTGCTGGTTGCTTTATCATCCCCATGAAAGTCTCACAGGGAGGCAGTGCCCCTGCTCCTGGGGTGGAGCACTGGGGGGAGGTGGTGTTTGCTTTTGGTAGCATTTAGCTTCACCTTGAGCCCTCCGAGGGCATGGCCATGAGAGCCTAGAGCAGAGTTCAGAGCCTTGAACGGGAGAGTTTCTGACAGAGTTAACTGTTTGGAGTGGCTTGCAGGAGAAACCTCCCCCCTCCCTCCTTCCCTCCCAGCCCTCGGAGGGAGCCTGGCTCCAGCCCACAGCAGCTAAGAGCCTTACGAAGCAGAATGAAGCCATCAAGGCTTGGCGTGGAGGCAAGCTGCATCTCCAGCCCTGCCAAGTGCACAGTCACCCCCCCTGTGCCCTGCCCACCCCGCCCCAGGTGGGCTCCTGTGCCCCCCAGCCCTTTGTGGGTGCCCCCTGTTTGCCCCCCTGGCTGGGCTGGCAGCAGCTCCCTGCCAGCAGCTCCTTTGGGAAGGTGCCCAGGAGAAGGTTTTTACCCATCCCCTGTGGTGGTGGCCCTGTGGTGGTCACACACAAGGGACCTGACTCCAGCCTTGCCCAGCCAAAGGAGCAGGGCACGCTGTGGTTGGTCCCTGGCCACCCAACTGTTGTGTGTGAGATCAAGCAGAGGAGCAGCTTCCCTCCCACTCCTGCTCCTCACCTTGGGGGTGACCTCCCAACCCTCCTGCCCCCCCTCCGTGCCACAGCACCCAGGTCACAGAGCCTGGCACTGCCCCACAGTGATGCCACCACCCCACGCCCCTGGGCAAGGGGCAGGTGAAGGAGCTGGGGCTCAGCAGGCACCATCAGCCCCTTGTCTTCTGCAGAAGACCATCTCCTCCCAGACTGAAGCACAGGAACCACCCTCATCCCCATCACAGCCACACAAAGTACTTCTGCCTTGCACAGAAAGTTCCTTGGCACCTCGTGATGCCAAAGACCACCCGGGGGTTCCTCTTCTCACCAGCTGGGTCTGTGCTCAGCTATGGGCTGTGGGGAGAAGGTGAGGGGTGCAGGGAATTTGTGGGAGCCACTAGAGGGTCTACTCATACTGAACATACAGCAGGGCCTGGGGGAAAATGCACCATCCCATGAAGGTGCCCAGCAGAGAGGAGGCTGAGGTAAGAGTTGGCAGTGCAGGGGGTTGCCCACTGGTGACCTAGAGGCAAATTTAGGTAGGGTGGGCTCTGTAAGAGGCCACTGTGAGAATGAGTAGAAGTCAAGCTCACCATGGGGTTCTAAGCTGTGCCCATTTGCTTCTCCTCAGGCCTCCCAGAGAGCAGAGGGAGCTGCTGTGCATGGCCCAGTTTGCAGGAGGATCGATGCACAAGGTGCCCAGCCTCCCCTGAGAGGACTTGGTGGCTTTGGCCCCTCTCCAGCCAGGGAGCTGGAACGTCACGGGCTCACCCCTCGGCGAGCAGGCAGAGCCAAGCACCACCAGCAAAGGACCCAGCACCACCAGGCCCTGGGAGCAGCTCCTCAGCCAGTCACTGGGGAGCACTCGGTCAGGGGAGGGTGAAATCTGGGGCATCTGCCCAGCAGTGAGGAAGAGGAGAAGGTCTGGGAGCAAAGTGACCCATCCACAAAGACCAGGTCCAGGGATCTCTGGGGGTGTAGGGTGTGAAGCTCATTCTCCTGGGAGAAGGAGGCAGTGGAGGCAGGATGGGCAGACACCCAGAGCTGCTTCTCCCTCTTTGAGGCTCTCGTCTGCCCTGCTCAGAAACAAGTTCAAGCCCTGTTTGAAGACACCAGTAAGAGCAGCCAGCTCTGGGTGCAGGGTCTGGTCCCTGAGTGCTGGTTTTGACCACCCTCTGCTTTACCCTGTTCTCTGCAGCTTTCTCACAGTCAGAATGAAGTCCCCTCTGAGGGCTCAGGAGGTCCCCGGGGAGCTGCTCGACACCAGCACGTCCCCTGACATGAGGGGTGGGGTGAGGAGGTCCCACCTTGGAGCTCAATCTGCCAGACCAGCCCGTGTAGGAGACCAGGGCCAGCTTCTCTGCCCAGAGCTGGCCATGCAAAGGCACTGCAAGGTCCATGCAAGCTCTGCCCCTCCAGCAGCACCCCCTGGCATCCCAAAACCCAGCTGTGTGTCTGTGTGGGGTGTGTGTGGGCTCAGGAGGCAGCAGAGATGGTGTTTCAGGCTCTCTGCAGACTCAGGCAGACTCCTCAGACACAGCTTTGGTGAACAATTCCCCTGGAATTTTACTGTGGAGGGGATGAAGCTGAGCTGTTGGGTTGATCTCCACTCTCCTGTGATTCCAGCAGAGGCCAGAGGCAGAGGCCAGGATGCCAAGGCTGTAATTGAACCCTGGCTCTCAGCAAGGCCCAAGGAGAAAGCCCCTCCAGAGCCAGCTTTAAGGTTCCCTTAATTTAACCAAAATACCCTGCAAGCCCATTTAACAGCACATTATGAAGTTTTCTCATCAATAATTAACGCTGAACTACAATTGACATGATGAGGCATGTGACTGGCTCAGTTGGTAGCTTCCCCCAGCCCGTCATTCACAGGGGAGATCTCAGCCCTCGTGGCAAACATCAGCCCCTTCCCCCGGCCAGAGCAGCACTTAATGCAGCTGCCCCTGGGGCAGAGGGTGGCAGCTGCTCACCAGCACCCTGCCAGACAGGCAGCGAGGGAAAACATCACATCCAGAGGGGACTGCAGCCTCCTTTTGGGGGGCAGAAGGTCAAGACAAGAAAGCTGGGGAGGGATTTTTTAGGCTATCGTGTAACAACAGGACTGGGGGGAATGGGGCAAAGCTGGCAGTGGGCAGATTCAGGCTGGATGTGAGGAAGAAGTTCTTCCCCAGGAGAGTGGTGAGACCCTGGGATGGGTTGCCCAGGGAGGGGGTTGAGGCCCCATCCCTGGGGGTCTTTAAGGCCAGGCTGGAGGAGGCTCTGGGCAGCCTGATCTAGTGGGAGGTGTCCCTGCTCATGGCAGAGGGGTTGGAACTGGGGGATCCTTGGGGTCCCTTCCAACCCTGACAGATTCTGATCTGTTTTAGCAGAGGACTTTAGAGCCCTAATGGCTCAAGGGTTGGACTGGATGATCTTGGAGGTCCCTTCCAGCCTAAAGGATTCTATGATTCTATGATTCTAAGACCCTTTGACCAGGATTTGGGGGTTGTCCCATGGCAGGGATGAGGCTGGAATTGTGCCCCAGGCTCTGCCCTGCTCCAGGCTGGGGCAGCACCCTGCTGGTCTGTGATGGGGACAGTCCTGACAGGAGGGCTTGTTGGGGCAGCACGAGGGGTGGTGGGTTTAAACTGAAAGAGGGAGATTTAGACTACAGAGAAGAAATTTGTGATGCTGAGGGTGCTGAGCCCCTGGCCCAGGCTGCCCAGAGAGGTGGTCGCTGCCCCATCCCTGGAACCATCCCAGGGGAGGTTGGATGGAGCTCTGAGCACCCTGCTCTAGCTGCAGATGTCCCTGCTCCCTGCAGGGGGTTGGACAGGATGACCTTGGAAGGTCCCTTCCCACCCAAACCACCCCATGACTCTGATTGTCAGTGTGCTGGGTAGATGGGACTGCAGCTCTCAGGGGAAAGACCAACCAGCTTTTCTCATCCCTTGCAGCCACCAGCAGCTCCTGGGAACTTCTGCAAGAGGTCAAGGCTGGAGATCCCTGCCCAGACACGGGGACCTTGCCCTCTCCCTGCTCCCAGGGCCACCTCAGTGCCAGACAGAGGGACTCCCAGAGACCTGGATCTCAGCCATGTCAGTACTGCCTGGAACGAGTTTGGACTTGAAGGTATCCGAGAACAAAACATGACCCAGGGCTCAAAGCTTCCCGAGGGGAATCCTGCACCTCTGAAGCTGCTGAGGGAATCCTGCACCTCTGAAGCTGCTGGGATGAAGGCACCAACAATGTCACAGCAGAGCTGGGCTCCTCCACGAGCCACGGGGGGCTACAACTCAACATCTCCACCAGCCTCCCCTCCCTGCCCCCCCTTTCCAGGCTGCTTCAGGCCCCTCGGGGACCCGTCCCAGCCTGTCCACCTGCCCCTACCAGAGGAGACAGCAGCCCAAAGGTGCTGGGCGGAGGGGCTGAGCCTCCTGCTGGATGAGTCCCTGCCAGTGAGGTGACCCCGTGTCCTGCTGCCCCGGCTGGCTGTGCCCTGCAGCTGTCAGGGGCTGGGAGCAGTTGTGGAGCAGGAGATTCCCATGGTTGGGGCCAGGGAGTGCAGCCGGAGCTGGCCCACGGCCCCCCACAGCCCCCTCCTCAAGCTGTGTGCTTAAATAAACACCTCCAGGCTTGAAAAGCTCGCTGAGGTCTGAGCCAGGGGCAGACAGGAGCCGTGCCAGGGCTCGGGGGCAGCGGCTCTCCCGTGTGCTGGCAGCAGGGGAGGAAGAGGAGGGAGAAACCCGGGTGAAGGCAGCTCCTGGAGGAGTCATCAGAAGCCATTAGCCCCTGCACGGGAGGCTGGGCTGGCTCCCTGAGGGAAATTTGGGGCTCTAATGGGGGAGGCTGGAGCCTGGGAATCCCTGGGTGCCTCTCTGCTCTTGGCTGGGTCCTGGGTTGTCTCCCAGCAGCCCAGCTCAGCTCCTGCTGCGGGAGGTGGGGGAGAGGAGCAGAGGCCGGGTCACATCCAGCCCCCCTCTGTGCAGGGAGATGTGAGAGGGTCCTTCTGGAGGAGCAGGGGCAGAGAAACCCCCCAGGGGTGAGTGTGCCCCCAGCAGAAAGGCTGGGTGGGTTGGGGAGGGAGCTCCCCTTGGCTCAGCCAGCCCAGAGTGGCACAAGAGGAGCCGTGCCCAGCCTGGGACACCCTGCCACCATCTCACAGGATCATAGACCTTAAAGATCAGCTTCTTCCAGATCCCCACCATGGGCAGGGACACTTCTCACTGGAGCAGGTTGCTCCAAGCCCCACCCAACCTGATGTGGAACATTTAGAGGGCTGGGGCAACCACAGCTTCTCTGGGCAGCTTGTGCCAGTGTCTCCCCACCCTCACGGTGAAGAACTTTGTCCTCACAACACATCTAAATCTGCTTCTTTCTATTTAACAGGACCCTGACCCAGCCCAAGGGCAAATACTGATAAACAAGAGGAAAAACTCTGCCCTGAAGGTTCATCTTGGTGTTAGGAGCTAGTTCAGAGTCTGGGTAGATGACAAGAGCCAGAGTGGACAGATACATGTGGTGGATATACCCAAATCGTGTTGGCCAACAAGAGTTTCCACCTTGAGCTGGGTGCTCTGGTTTGCAGAAGGGACCAACGTGGCTTGGCTCCATTATTGAGCCAACAGGGCTGTGCAGTGAGGCTGGGAAGTGTCCTCCTGGGGCTGGTGGAGAGTGGGGCAGAGGTCCTGCTGGCTGCCTGGAGCTGTGGTGTGTGCCATGGAAAGGATGCTCTGCCAAACAACCCCCTTCCCAGTCTCAGGTGGCAGCTGGGTGGTCACAGAGTGCTGGAGAAGGTTCCAACTGGAAATGTTGGTGAGATGCTGCAAGTGAAATAGAGATTTTGCTCTCTGATCTCTCTCCAGGATCCCAAAGTTTCTGAAATGCCCTGTGAGCTCCCCTACCCTCCAATCCACCCCGTGCTCCAAAGCCAAACCCCACAGCACCTCCTTAGAGCTCACGGCTGACACTGAGGGACTGTTCCTGCAGGGCTCCTCTGGAGGTGAGGGCTGCTGAGAGCAAGACCTTGGTCTTTGCATGGGGAAAAAAGCACAAGGTTCAAGTTCTGGAAGCATTTATTTAACCCATTTTAAATAAAACCCCAAACAAACACTTGTAGCTTTATTTTTATTATTCTTAGGGTGCCTTGTTGCCCCATGGGGCCCGTGGAGCTCTGTTTGCCCACTGGAGTCAAGGCTCAGAGGTACCCCAGGCAAGCTGAGCACCCCAGCTCCTGCCTTTGGAAGCAAGAAGAAGGAACTCAGGATTCAGCCCTTGGAAGTGCAAACCAGGAGATATCTCAAGGGGAGGTGTCAACCAGCTCTTTTTTTGTTGCTTTCTGGAGCTCCCACCCGCCTCTGACCAGACTGGGTGGAAATTGGCTCAGTTTCTGGAGGGCAGAATGGTGCCCAGGTGACCAAAAGCTGAGGTCTGTGAGTTTTTCACCCACATGTGAGGGTCAGGCTGCAGTAACACCGACCAGCAGGTCCAGCTTGGCTTTCCCCCAGCCCATGTTGTTCAGCCTGGAGAAGAGAAGACTCCAGGGAAACCTTCTTACAGCCTTCCACTGTCTGAAGGGAGCCCACGAGAAGTCTGAGGAGGGACTTTTTGCAGGGGCTTGTAG
>NW_008594962.1:0-376 GCF_000691845.1 Merops nubicus | reverse complement strand
TGAGCCGCCTGTCCCCGCTGCCCCCACCGCCCCCTGCCTCAGTTTCCCCATCCGTGTGGCACGCATGAGCCCAGTTCGTTGGCCGTGCCAGGTTTGCCAAGTCTAACAGCAAACTGAGGCACTTGGGAAGACCCCATCGACCCCACCCCCTGCCCATCCCACAGCCTGAGCCCGCAGGACACGGCCCCTCCCCTCCTCTGGCACAGCCCCTGCCCGCCCGGGACCAGCTCACCAGCGACCTGCATGGGGAGGGACTGGGCGCCCAGTGTCCTGCTTGTCCCCCAGCCTTGCCCTGGGGCTCCTGTCCGGGAAATCCAGGGGTTCCCAACCTCGGGGGTTGCACAGAGCCTGTTGTGTGGTGAGTGTGGGGGTTGCT
>NW_008594961.1:9333-24921 GCF_000691845.1 Merops nubicus | reverse complement strand
CTGCCCTGACCCCAAACCGCAGCACATACACAGATACGTGTGCTCACTGTAATCAACAGCCAAAGCTTCTGTGAAGGAGCCAAAGCTACTGAGCATTTCCAAATACTCTTCCTTACTGTTCAAGGAGCACCATGGTTTAAGGTGCAAGGGTCAATCCTTGCATGTGTGCTGCTTTGACTCAGAAGGAAGACTCAAGTTACATGCAAAAGAGATGTGCTAATTTACTTTGGGAGGTGTGACGAGACAACTTTAGAAGTAGTATAAATGGAATCCTTCTATGTTTCCACTAACCATTGTTACCATTCGCAACCAGATGAAGATGAGCACACCAAATACATCTTTGAGTAGACATACTCAGGTTTCTGCTTCTCCTGAGACACAGACACTATTACTCTTGTTGATATGTAGGTCTTATATTTAAGCTATTTTACAGCACTAATTAGTGCTGACAACTCTTAATATACTACAAATTAAACAGAAGAATTCACACTTAGGTTTAGGGTTTTTTTTCCCCACTGAATTACAAGCAGTATCTCTAGCTTTACTATATGCATAATTGCATGTTACAGCCATGAAAATCTAGCAGGACAAAACTAAGAGCTGTAAAGTGCAGCTGTTTCACAAATGGCTTGTCACCTCACAAGTTTGCTTCAATAATTCAAGACTTCTGCAATACAAAATACAGAAGACAGCTACTGACTGAGAGGAACACCTGAGCGAATAGGGCCATGGTTCCTCCGTGGTGCTACCCGGCACAGAGCCACAGTGTAACTCTGCTGATCACTCACCAGTTTTGCTCCATTTCACCTCTACTATCCTTCACATCTATACACATATATATCATACAATCATAGAATTCTTCGGGTTGGAAGGGACCTTAAAAGATCACCTAGCTCTCAATGCACCCTGCCATAGGCAGGGACATCTTTCACTAGATCAGGTTGCTCAAAGTCCCATCCATCCATTGAAAACTTGAAATGGTGGGGCATTCACAGCTTCCCTGGGCATCCCGTTCCAGAGTCTCACCAACCCCATTATAAAAACTTTTCTTCCTGATGTCTAATCTAAATCTATGCTTTCAGTTTGAAACCACAGAGCCTTGTGCTGTCAACTACAGGCCTTGGTAAAAAGTCTTCCTCTGTCTTTCCTACACATCCTCTTTAACTATTGAAAGACTGAAGTAAGGTCTCCCTGGAGCCTTCTCTTCTCCAGGATGAGCAACTCTAACTCTTTCAATCTTTTTTCACAGGAAAAGTCCTCCAGCCTTCTGATCATTTTTGTGGCCCTCCTGTGGACCAGATCTAAATGTCCTCTCTCCAGTATTGTCATTCCAAAACAAAGATTATTCTTCTTGGTTGGTACAGAGCAAACCACTCCATCACCTGCTAAAAAATATTTTAGGGGCACAAGTGAAAGCCATGCTCTGATGGCATATATAACACCCTTCTGCAGTACTCTCCTTGCTGCTTCAACAGCTTGCTTAGTCCATGATTTGCAATGCATTACTTAGGGGCAAGTTTTTCAGATACTTCTGATCTTGACAGATAGGTGGCCGTGGCAAGGAGCTCAACTTGTGCATCTTTCTGAAGCAGCATCCTTCATAGTAACTGCCACATCAGAAAAGAACAATGGGTCTACCACTTGCATCTTCAGCTGTGAATGGGCCAGTTTTCCAAAGAGAGGTTGAAGCAGCTATGAAAATGGGCAGGTATGAACACTTCTGATGACAAGGAAGGTTTCGTATGCCCTCATTAATTACATGCTAAAGAAATTTAAATACTTCATATTAAACTTTGTAAGAAAAAAAATGCCCAACAAATAAAACCCATCACACTGAACAGAAACCCATCACCTAACTTAGCTAGCATGGAAGGCTGGTCGCTCAGAGCAGCAGAACACTCCACTGCCTGTCCTGATGTTGCTGGGCTAAGACACCCATCATCCTCACCACCTGCCCCCAGACTGCAGCACTGGAGTCCTCTTCTACAGCCCTGAAATGCTTCCTGAAAAGGGAGGAAAGAAGTTGCAGTGTGGAGACCCAAGTCCTACCGAATTCTGTTTTCTGTTTTATAGGAAAATGATGAATGTTCCTCAGTGAGGAGACATTGAGGAGGGAGTCTTGAGTCTATTTTAGAAAGCATGTATTTTTTTTCACTGGATGAAATCAGTGAGGGGTACTTTGTAAGCAACATGCCAAAGGGTGTGAGAGCCTGCCTCTCTCTAGTACAGCTGTCAGCAACCCCTGGCCTGAGCACCAAATGTGGCACGTGGGTAAGCTGCAAATAGCACACAGCAGGAATTAGATGCTAAAATCATCTGTCGCTCACAGAATCAACATGTCATGAATTACCTGCCTGGTAATACACACCCAGCTAAGAAAAAGGTACCTGCTGAGAGCAACACTCTTGAAAATTTGCCGAGCAAGTAATCTATGATCAAAATATTCTTGCTCTCTCTCCTGCCCTGTAAATCTCAAAACCTGTAAAGAAGACCAGTTTGAAAAGGATGCATCAGAAGGGTCCCATCTCAGAATAATCTCATAACTGCACCTCGTAAACCACAAAAAGCCTCATAAATAGAGCTCTCCACACGATTCCAAGATTCAAATACCTCAGGCACCATTGCAAACGGAACCTAGGTCTTCCACATCATTATTGGTTAGGTTATCCATGCTTCTACGTTAAAAAAAAAAAAAAAAAGAGGGTAGGAGTATTACCTGTTATTTCTGTATTTTAAAATATAAGGTTTCAGGGCATCTATCACAGAGTCTGAGTCAGAAAAGCAGTAAGTTTTAATATCTCAACTGCCAGATCAGATACTAACAGGAGATAGCAGATCAAGTCTCTTCCTAGTCCTGATTAGATGCACACATCACTGAGCTGCTCTGCCTTTTAAAAGGACAATATACACATGATCAAGATTTTAGGCCCTAAAAATTGTAATATATTATTAAATTAAAAAAAAAAAAAGCAAACAACAAGCAAACCAAAAAACACACACACACAAAACCCACATTCCTCCAAAGTTTTGTGGTCAAAGAGAAGATTTAAGGATTTCAGTTTTGAATTCTGGCATCGAAATCTCTATTAATTTTGTTCCACTTCAGGAACAGATAAGACTAAATGCCCATTTATTTTGCATGGTGTAGAAAATTAGGAGAAAGGAAAGTTAGTGTCAGACTTGCATATGATTAGGTGTCCATGAGACTAGCTGACATGGACACCATTTAACATGACAACAGTGCTGTGAAAAAACTGTTTATAATCCCATTACAAGATTTTAACAGAAGACTCACAGTTAATACAAACCCAGGTGGTCTTCACAGACAGATGAGGTACTTCACCATATTACATGGTAACAAGAACTTTGATATGCAAGGGACTATTCCTCAAGTGCACTAAGCATTTCTGAGGATTCTGTTTAACTTCAAACCAAATGACTCTACATCTTAGACAGCAATTTATATCCCACTACTAACTAATCTAATGCCTGCATAGGACATAATTGATAGCTAGCTTTATTGCTTTATTACCCTGGAATGTAATTACAAGTTTTATCACTATTTTTTTCCCTTTCAAAAAGTGAGTTCTTCCTATATGGAAGGAAAAATAACAGCTACTGTCACAGATACTGCAATTTTATTAAATTTAAAGTAAATTAACAATCATACTGAAGGGTCATCACTCGGATTTTACAAAGCCAGCTCTATCAGCCCAAAGACTGACTAACTACAGGGGCTGTGCCATGTGGAAGAATACAATAAAGCTGATACACTCGCAGATTAACTAATTCTGGTTTGTATGTGAATGTATCATTCTCTAAAATTTGCTTCTTTTGTTCTATGCTATATTATGTGTTCTGCCTAACATCAGACAGTAGATGGGTCCAGACACCTGTCCCATGGGATGCAGGCACTGCTTAGAACAACCAGGGCTGGTGTTGAACCAACCCATGGCTCCTGTTCTGAGGGAAGAGCTTTCCAAATGGACAAGAAAGCCAGCTCACCAATTGATATTAAAAATACGTTTCAGCAGAGCTGATAGTTAAAATAATACGTCGGGACAGCTAGGTGCCAAAAGAAATGACTGAATTTGAGAATCTTTTGAGAGAAAACTCAGGTTATTTACTTATACTTAGCATGTCAGAAGAGAAAAAAGCCATTTGTTTAGACCAGAACTTGCAGACTGTGCCCTGCTTCAGGCATCGATGCTGTTTCTAAGTGCTGGCCTCGATGAACCTAAATGTGAAAGATTAAGGAACCTTAACAAGACAAAACAATCAAACTTCTTGTAGAAATGCCTAAGATATAGAACTAGGAAAAAGGAGAAGTAAAACTTAATTCATGCTTTGCCTTCATCCTACCTGTCTCCAAAGACTCCTATATACAGAACAATACTAATCATGTGATACAATTGATCTTAGAAATGCTGATTACACACTAAAATAATGACATTTCAAATCACATCTTCTTTACATCCTGAAATAACAACATACTATCACAGAGGACATATTAATCATTGTGAGGCTAAGACAGTCACCTCTGGAAAACTACTTTACTCTCTGTTTCAAGATACAGATATATGTCTTACAACAATGCAGCACTTGCAATAGCAATTTTGTACAACAAAGATGACAAATATGGCAACCAGTGGTTCTTGGAAAGGTATAGTTAAGTCCATGTTGGTTCAATAAGCCTTTCCAGCTTGAAAGATTGTGAATGATGTGAGGCATTTTTTCTAGTATTGCCCTTATACATTAGCTCAGTCCAGTAAAAGAACTAGTCTGGCCATTCTCAAACTAGCAGTCAAATCCTCTTGGGAAACAGCTGTCTTTGTGTCTTGCCTGCAGTCTTTCAGATCTGGCAGAAAGGCCAAATCCTTGGTGTATAAATAGTAAGAAATATGCCACTCATTTGCCCTCCACATACATTTTTGGTAATGACACAAAATGCTGTAAAAATTAAGGAAGAAAAAAAAAATCAAAAAGATGACGCAAACTTGAGAGAAATTTGAATATATTCACCCATTCATTTCATCTAACTTATAACTAGAGGACCTAAGAAAGAAAACTAGGAAAAGTGAACCCTCTGCTTTAAATTCCTGAAGTCTTGCATCTCCCCTCTACAGGTGTGTAGGTGCATAAACAGGGCAAGAGAACATCACTGGTGAGATGATCTCAAAACCACAACTAGCTCTGAACCTTCTTTCCTGAAACAAAGGAATATGTGGAAATAAAAGTTCTCCCAAGCTAGAATGCAATGGCTTAAACTCTAGAATATATAACCTGTTTACAGTATCATAACATGGTATTTATGATATGTTACTGCTATTGATTAACTAATCTAGACAAAACCCTTTCCTTAACAGGTAAGTAGCTTATGAAATTGGAGAGGCACTAAGTTACCAAATTTTATTCTGCTTATGGTACTCTTGGGTCAATGAACATCTTGAAATCTTGGAATTTTGAGACCTGGGTTTTAATTTAATCTAACCACGAAATAAGCGCAGCAAAACACTGTAGCTGAAGCCAAAGAACCAGCACACACTACACAAAATAAAATCCAGAACTGATTTACCCCTTTACTGATCACTCCTTTACTGATGAGGAAAGGAGCATGTCAAATGGGCTTTACTATGACAAAAAAATAGCAAAATGTGCTTTAGATTGAAGTAGCCTTTATGAATATTTGAAAAAAAAGTGTACTTTGAATATTCTAAAAAAAAAAAAAAAAAACCAAACCACTAACACCTGCCATCATAATGGTGTATCACAAATAGGTTTCAGGTAGAAGTTTCCTCCTGTCTTTGGATGCCTACAGTGCAAATGTTTGCACGTGAGCTATAGGCATTTAATCTTTGCCTACAGTCAGTACAGCCAAAAGAGGCCAGGGAGCTCCCACGCTGAGTGGAGCTGATGTCTCCCCAAGGACCAGCCCAGCCCTTTGGGCTTCCAGCAAAAAAAGCTTTCCCTTACTAACCAGGTCCAAAACACCAGCCCACACACATGCACTGAAACGGGCTAAAGCAAAAGTAAGAGAACACTTCACTCAGTAATTTTTCTAATATTCCACTTGTGTAATGAAAGAAGGCAACTCTTGCCCTAATTACAACATACAAAAGGATAAGTGAGATTTCAGGCTGGGAGATGTATACTCAGCCTTTTGTAATTCCTGACTGTAGACCCCGAGCTACAAAACAGATGAGTAATGAAAAACGGAGGTAGTGCCTCAATAAAAAAAGGTAGTCTTGCTGACAAATTCAGATTTCCTCCATCAGCCACTATCCTCTTTGTTTTGTCTACATTAACTTTTGGCCAAAGGTACCTATGGTCAAAACAAAGTTGAAGTAAAAATATAAAGAGGACAGCAGGAAGCAGAAACAGAATGGTTACTCATCCAGACTAAACCAGAGCTGGCTATAGGATGCTCCAGAAAGACTTTTTTCTTCTTCTTTAAACAAGGCACCATTTATACACTTGTAGAAGGCACTAGAGTAGAAGTCCAGAATACTGAATTTTAACTTCAGCCTGACTTTCCCAGGAAGGGTTTTAATACTTTTAGGACAACCAAGAGAATCACAGGTATTAAGAATATTTATTACCAGAAACCAATGAAGCAGTTCAATTTATTTTCAACAGAAAACTCTGAATGACCAACACAATGAGAATAGCTAAATAATAATGAATGACATTAATAAAATGGAATAAGTGTCATTGTTTGTGTTCATGACGGAGACATTTTTGAACAGGAATATTAACAATACATAGGAGATTAAAAAGAATCAGTAGGACAGGTGACTTGCTGTGTTTTCTGTTTCACAGTGCAGCATAAAACCACTGAAAATTAAGATATTTAATCTGAGCCTGTATTATTGAAGTCACAATGTAACCTGATACAATTTGTGATTTGCTTACTGTTACTACATATAAAACAAAAGGAAAAATAAACACAACACTTGTGTGGTTACTAAATGGCACAGGTGCTTCTGACTAAGTTCAGTTTGCAGCTGAGGTCGATGTACTGATTAATCTTATGAAATAACAGTTTCTCATGAAGAAATTGTTACTACAAACACAACCCCCAAAATTTATTTTCCATTAATAGCAGATAAATTCAACTGATCTCCAAGAACTATGAGCTATAGCTTTTTCCTTGTTTAAACTACCAAGATTACTACCAATGCAAGCACGTTCATGTGAAGACTGCAGACCTGGCCTCATGTGTCCATACAGCCTTGGGCAGCTACAAGCCCACCACTGTGCTCCAGCAATGACTACCTTCATCAATGGTTAGCTCTCTCTGCCTGCCATCTGCTTACAACACAGTCAGGGAGGTGGTAAATGCTTAACAGGGAGGAAACTGATGGCTGAGTCCTTGGCAGCTACAATCAGCACAGCATTTATTTTTGGGTGATGAATCACCACGTTTATTCCAGCCACACGGTGCCTGTACATTCATTGCACAGAAACCTCTTTTAAGGATGGGGCTGGTGGTAGGGCAACAAACATCACTCTTGTTAGAGTCATGTCAAGAGACTGCTTTGGACAAACCAGAAGACCTGACGGCTGAAGGTGTGTAATGCTGCTCACCATCATTTGCCAACCATACACTGAGCTCTGGAAACAGGGGACTACTTGTCTGGAGATCTCCAAAGTGTTTATACTCAATAAGGATCACCTTTTCTTTCACAAACAGTGAAAACAAGACTGAGGATGCAATCAAGTCATGCAAGGTGTCAGAAACAGCACCTAGGCCAAAAGCTGGATCCACTCCTTTGTAGCCCACTTGCATAAAAGTAATGTCACACCACAACAATAATACTTCAAGCTCTGACAACAACTTGAATGAATTCACAAAAATTGGAAAACTGGAAAAAAAAACGACTAAAAAACACAGAATCACAGAATCATTTAGGCTGGAAGAGACCTCCAAGATCATCAAGTCCAACCATTAAGCCAACACTACTAAGTCCCCTGCTAAAACAGATCAGAATCTGTCAGGGTTGGAAGGGACCACAAGGGTCACCCAGTTCCAACCCCTCTGCCATGAGCAGGGACACCTCCCACTAGATCAGGCTGCCCAGAGCCTCATCCAGCCTGCCCTTAAAGACCCTCAGGGATGGGGCCTCAACCACCTCCCTGGGCAACCCATCCCAGGGTCTCACCACTCTCATGGGGAAGAACTTCTTCCTCATGTCCAGCCTGAATCTACCCACTTCCAGCTTTGCCCCACTCCCCCTAGTCCTGTCATTACCTCATAGCCTAAAAAGTCCCTCCCCAGCTTTTTTGTAGGCCCGCTTAAGATACTGGAAGGCCACAATAAGGTCACCTTGGAGCCTTCTCTTCTCCAGACTGAACAGCCCCAACTCTCTCAGTCTGTCCTCACAGGAGAGCTGCTCCAGCCCTCAGATCATGCTGGTGGCCCTGTAACATTTTGATACACTTAGCTGAAGCACATCTCCAAAATCCTGCTCTCCACAAAGCCCTTGGCAGCCTCACCACAGGCTGCCTGGGACCACAGCCAGCAGATCTACTCTATGTTGTCATGGGCTAGAAATTTCACTCCAGCTACCTTCAAAGACCACCAAGATGACAGCAAGGTGAGGAAGCTTTATTTGGCACTACAGTGCAAGTGCTCTTCAGCAGCGCTATACGTTGTCAAGATTTGTTTGCCCTCCTTCCCTGGCCTCTCATTCCAAATCTAGGACTAGTTCAAGGTCTGACACAGCTTTTGGTATGTAATGGTTTGAAACCTGCTGCCCCTGGTGGGTGGAGATCTGAAACCCTAAAACAGGTACAAGCCTGAATGAAAGGGGTGTACACCTGTCCTATTCCCACTCCCCTTTTTCCTGTCTTCGGGACTTCCTGCCAAGGTCTATAAAAGGGGCGAGGAAGACACGCCTCTTGCTCTCTCTCTCTTGCTCTTGCTCCTTTGACCTTCTACCTGGGCACACGCTGCTCGGCTGCTCCCTGTGCTACACGTGGCCGTGGCCATCTTGGAGACCTGGGCCTGATCTGCAGACTCTTCCCTGCCTCCATCCACGTCCAAGGATTGTGCATCCAGCTTCAATTCATCTCAATCCATCGAGATCCAGCACCGGGGAGCCTCAGCACAACATTTGGGTTTTGTATATTTGGAAGTTTAATCTTCCTTGCCTTGTTGTTCCTATAACTCCCCTTACCCTGTTAAACCCCTACCCTTCTTCCTTTCAGATCCCTGTTAAATAATATATTTCATTTTGTTAATTTTCAATTTGGTGCAAGGTTTTCATTACCCCTGCCTTCCTTATTTACCTCTCTATCTGGGAAACTGAGGGATAAGGGAGGTGGGACACAATTCTGCCTTCTAACCGGGACAGAACATGGTACTTCCCCCATGATCTCTTGAATAGATTCCCACCACAGCAGTACTCACAGTCACAGTACAATTACACATAGGTCACCAATTACTTCCTATGTCATATCAGCTCTACCACAAATGACATCCCAATAAAATAATAACACACCCACTGACATTTTGCCTCAACTTTTAGAGACATGACAAAGCCAATGAACGCATCACACGTGGTTCAGGGTAGTGAATGGGTCAGATCAGTGCTTTTGCTTTGGTATTAATGTTGGTAGAATACAGAATCCACAACAAACTCAGATAAGATTTAGTTTCATCACCCCAAAAGAGGCATCTCATAATTCAAACACCTGCTGCAGTATTGCCTACAGTACTGAGTTATTCTGTCCTTTCCATGCTGCTTAAGTTGACATCAAGTGCCAAGGCTTTTATATAAGCTCAAGCCTGAGAAAGCATCTGTCTATATCAATATCCACCCCAAATTCATCTACTCTGAATTAATAATTATTTTTATATATGTACACACACCAAGTATAAAATGCAAATACTTAAATATTTATTTCTGTATCTTTAGAATTATATGTTTGTGTATATATATTCATATTATATAATTATTTACCTGTACATATAATGATGATAGACTATAAGGACATACACTTCCTTGGCACCATTTTATTCTTTGCACTGCTGAGCTTCCACTCACTGATCTGCACAACAGCTGAAAAATCAGCATTAGAAACTGACTTCACTTGAATATCTTTCTCTATGTTTTATTTTTCTCCTTTGCAAACGCTTTAGGAAAAAAAAAAAAATGAACACCAGTTCTTCCTTTTCTAACCAGTTAGTTTTTATTACCATTCCCCTCAATATCCTAATGAACATTTCAGTTTGAGAATTTCCAAATCATTTCTGCTTATGACAGTAGGCTTTACACCAGCATAACCCTAATATTGTGCTGTAAAAGATCAAAGGAGAAGAGAGTGAATTCTAATAAAATCAGCTCTAATTCCATTAGATTTCAAGCTGTGCTTATGAATCTGCTCCTTGGGGGCCAATCACTAAAATGCCTCTTTCAGCACTGGCTTCTTATGTTTTATATCTTTTTCAGCGATGCACTAGCCACTCAAGACATTCAGCAAGGAATGTTTTTGTAGCATGTATAAAATACATCACAGTGGCTATTGCCTGGAAGCAGATCCCTGACACACACTGCACACACACTGGTTGCTTCCCATTTGCAGTCCCTCAGCGTGTAGAACAGACCCAAAGCCGCAAGGCGATTTCTACCCCAGGTTTTCACTACCATCTCTGGAGCACAACTGTAATTGATCATTTGCAATTCACGTATAATTTAAAGGGTATCACAGCAACGTGTCGTACACCACTCTGTAAAGCAGTGATGTCTACCTAAAAACCCATTTGTCTATTGTAATGAATTTGAATTTAAGTTCTATTCTTGTTTTTTCAATTATCATACACAACAATAGTAAATTAAAAAACAAGCAAACAAACAAAAAAGCCAACCACAAACAAAAAACCCAACAACAAAAAAAACCCACCACCACACAAAGTTCTGCATGATGCTATGGGATACATCAATGTTTTTAGGATGAATAATACAAAATCTTTACTTTGAAGCCACAACACACAGTCAAGTGTTTGGCACTGCAAGCTATTCATTCATTAACATAATATCACTTCCCAAAATAAGAACACAAGCAATCAATATTCTTAAGTTAGTGCAGGACAGTCACAATTAAAGTTTCAGTACACTGATTTGTTAACAAAGATAACAAGACTCAGCAGTGATGTGATATAAATTACCTATACAGGAGATTTCAGTAGCATGCACAAAAAAAAAAAACCAAAATCTGCAGAAATTGTTTTGTAAATTGACACATTAGGATAATCTTCTTAATAGAACAAGTAGACCAAGATGGGTGGTTTCAGAAAAGGTTATCCCTCTGCTATGAAATATTCTACTTCAAAATTTCTACAGAAACATTAAAATCCTATGAAACTCCTTCAAATCCTTTAGCACCACATCAAAGTAAGGGTGCCTGACATCTTGCATCCAGAGCTATAAAGAGTCTGAAAAAAAGGAGAAGGGCAACACTATGGCTGGAAAAATACTGTTTTTTAGAAAGTGAATTAACTGCATCTGTGACTACCTAAGAATCTTTAAGAGACTGATAGAACTAAAGACCTGATCTGCATCTCTAGTTAGGGACCACGTTTCCTAATTGGAAATAGGGAATGTAAGTGCTGTGGTGGGTCTGGAGCACAGTCTGCTTACGACAAAGCAGAGATTTACCTTCAGGCTCTGTCCATCTGTCTTTCTGCTGCTTCCCTCTTCTCAATGTACATAGCCACCAACAGTATAAACCCAAAGTTGATCATTTCTCAAGATACCTGTCAAACTGCTGCTGCTGCATAGTAGCTGGTTCATCAAACGTGTCCCTATTGAAACATACGTGCTGGTACTTTATCTGCCACCTCGAGTTAGCAGCTCCGAAAACTCAGGTCCATTTGCAAAACACAGCCTGTCCCCATCCGTTATCTCATGACACTTGGTCAGCAAGCAGACTGTAAATTAACATTTCTATCTTCTGCTGTAGTCTTTTAGTCATAGTCATTACAATAAAATCTCTTTAATTGGCAGACTCATAAAATACCCAAGACGGATGTCTTTTATTTGAGGAAGACCTTGTGATGCACATTTTGTCACCAGCTGCCCGGGAAGAATACCAGGCTTTGCTAAGGTGGCAAAGCAGGCAGCTTTCTCACACTCAGGCCAGGACCAGTTATTTGAGCTCCTCACTGATGCAACACCTTCTGCTGCAATTGAACTGAAACAAGAAACAGATATTTCCTTTTTTTTCCCCTCTGTATCCTCAGTGTATTTCTAATTATTTCAATAAAACGATCCCACAAAATGCCTGCAGATCACCTAAGTAAAGACAGACGTGCTCCTGTAACATCATTCCTACAGCGTTCAAGGCAGCCTTTTCAGCGGGGCTTATAATTAAGAACGCTTTTGATTGTGAAATTGGGCCTCTGCTGTTAATCAAAGGACCAAAGACACCCCTCAGCATGCATAATTCTCCACCTCTTTGTTTCAGGGAAATCTTGACAGGAAAATAATGGTTCCTTGCATTTCTTTCTTCTCCGTCAGTTAACCAGGGAAGGTTATTCTGCTCCAGTCTTCCAACTGCTGCAGCATAAATTACTGGAGGGCAAAAAAGAGTTGGAGGCACATACATCCCAGGAAACCTCTTGCACGCCATTTTGCACTGGGGGTGAATGAGCTGAATTAGGCAAAGCAGCTTTTGCCAGTACCTACAGGTATGGCCCAGAGAGAATTCAGTGCTTTTATAAAACTCAGGAAAATTGTAGCCAGCTGAAACAGTCTGTCCCTCAAACCAAACCCATTTCTCATTCCTCAGATTTCCCCAAATATGATCTCATCTCAGACTCAGCTAACCTCAGAGTTACAGCACTGCCAAGAGTCTTCAAAGGATTGAAAGACCCAAAAACAAAAGACAACATATTTTTACAAAGCTTCTGTGGTGAAAAGAGGTCCACCTTAGACAAATCTTCCAAGGTTACCAATTGCTTGCATTTCCAAGGGGAAATTCCTAGGTTTGCATGACAAATCTGAGTTCCTAACTTGGAAAGCTAGTCGGTACTCAAGGCACAAGAATTTCTGGTAACAGGGAAATAAATGAGAATTGAAAGGTACACAAAAAATAACGGGGAAAATGGATGTGAATAGAAGAAATCTAAGAAGCTTTGCTTAGTCTCAGTCTTCGAGGTAGGTCAAACAGTTACTGATCTTACTTTTCAGTGTTTTGATACTGTCATTGATTTATCCTCCAAAGAAAGTAGTTAAATCTTCAGATGGATACTGAAATGAGGTAAAGAGCTCTCAGAAATACACCGTCTTGGTTTGCAAAAGCTTTTTATACTTGCAAATTTCATTAATCATTCTTTTTACAATGTGCAAGTTTCAATACAATAAATCTAAACCATTCCTAGAAATTATCAAACAGAGATAAAGGTCCTATGGCAATCTCCACCATGACTTAATCATTCCTGTGCATCTTCCTTGACGTTTCTGGCCAAAGAGGTTTGTAAAAGATATGGACACGCCCTCTGCACCACATCCATGTGCCTCCCCTATGCAGGACATTCCTAATTCAATGTATTTACAGTCTTATTAGGAAAGGATCCATTTAAAGAAAGCTCCTGCATGAATTATACATCAGTTTGCTCCTTTGGGTATTCCAGTATACTTCAAAGAAAATGTATCAGTAATTAACACAAGTTCATACATCCCTTCCTAGGAGTCGACCCGTGTTATGTATTTTTCTCCAACAGGATTTGTCCCTCAGCAAACGCCTGAGGAGCACTGGGGCCACCATTAGTTCTCCAGTGAACTGTCAGTCACTTCAATATAATTGTCTAGAGGTCCTTCTGAAAGAAGCACGGTCTTTATTTTTCATTGTTCCTAGAGCACTTGATCTGATCTAACTATCTCCTTTCCCAACACAGCCTATTTTTACTGGCTTTGTAGTTCTCCTACGCTACCCAACTTGGTATTAAAAGCCAAGTGAAAAAGTTCCAGAAGTAACCCAATTATTTATTTACTTTGGTTTGAGGAAGTGTAACAAAGTTTCTAGAGAGAACACAATCACCGTATTCCCACCAGAATCAGGTAGAAGTAGAGGGAACTGCAGCCATTTCCTTCTGATTTGCATTTAGAGGGTACAGGAACTGCACTCACAGGAAATGCCACAGAAAGACATTTGGGGACCACAAAGATCAGAGAAAGAGAATTTGACAGTGTTACCAGTTACAACAGGTAAATCCTATTCTATCAAACATCATCATGTGGCTCTTAATTAGACTTGAGAATACAGTATTACAAGATATCTTAGAGGGCTGCATCTAGTCTTATTTTTAGTTTTAAATCAGATAGCATTATAAAGACAATGTCCTTAAAGGACATGCCCACACACTAAACATTATCTCCTGCCACCCACAGAGATCATGGGGCACAGCTTTTCCACAGTCTACTCTGCGCTCCATACTTAAGCAAACCATAATAAAAGTGTCTTCTTTTTGACAGCTCCCCACCTCCTGCCCCTGAAACTACCTTCTCTTCCAGAATTACTGATTTATGCTGTTGTGCAATGTCTTCCAAAACTTACTTTGACTTTCTTCCCAGACATACTAGTCTGACCACTGGAACAGCAGGAGGGAGATTAAATTTGATACCAGAACGTCTCCACCAAGGAGAAGTCAATTTTTTAAATTAGGAGCTGTTTTTAATCACTACCAACACTCTGTGGGCAACAGGGTTTTATTTTGATCTCAACTACAGTCACAGCTAGGAAAAAGAGCTATTAGTCTGAAAAAACTTAGAAAAATTGCAGGATATTCTGAGGGATTTTTTTTTCATGCATAATCAAATGTTCTGTCAGCAGCCAAAGTCAAGGGATGAAGATTATAAATTTCCATATTTAAGTCAGATAGTATATAATGTAAACACTGAATATTCAAAAGCAAACATCTTCAGATATGCTCCGAGTCCTGGCGAGCTGACCAAACCAAGCCTATGCACTAAGAATCCAAAAGCTTGTCTGTAAAGGCAAACCAAATCCACATGTAGAAAAGTCTGAAAAACTACAAGCAAGCAAACAAAAAAAACCCAGACACCTTTTCCGTGTACAGTAGCAAGCAGAGATTCTCTCAAAAAGAAGGCAGTGTCATGACATGCTCCTCAGATTGCTTCTTTTAGGGCTCCTCCTGTTTTCCTCTTCCCTGACATAGCACAGCAAGCTTATACAAAGCCTTTGTAAATGAAACATTCTGCTTTGGTATTTTTTCTAATACCTTCCATCAGGCAAAGTTGTGGGGTTTGTTTTTGTTTGTTTGGGTATTTTTTTTTACTACTGTTAAACTAAACTTTTCCTTATAGTCTAGCTACAATCCTGCAAACAGACGTAGCTGAGTTTTGACACTTGGACTCGTTGGCAACCTTCCAAACCTAGATTGTGAAGTCAGATTCACAAGTACAGCAAAACCTGATGATGTGTCATCTCCCTGTATCTCTTTAAAAATCACATTTTTTTTCCAGAGTACCAGTCACTGTTCAGGCACTCTCAACTCTGATCCTTTGCAGCCCAAACCTGTACCTTCTTCTCAAAGCCCTTTTCACTTCTACTTTCCAGCAGGAA
>NW_008594961.1:0-9302 GCF_000691845.1 Merops nubicus | reverse complement strand
CAGGAATAAACAGAGTTCTTCCAGGTAACAGCTGTCTTGCAGCTTGACGCTGTTCAGAAACCTGTTACAGTGATTGCTACAGGATGGCATCTTAAAATCAGGCTGGTCTCCAATGGACTTTGAAACTATCTACTCTTTGAGATGTGACTGTATGAAGCTCTTTTTCTTCATAACACTTGACAACAAGCAGTTACCTTAACTGACCCTGTGAAGGGGCAAATGCCAAGCAGCACCCCTCTGAACTGGGCATGCACAGCCAGTGCAGAGAGCACAGAACAGCAAGGGCAGGAAAAAACACTTCAAAGAAAATATTTTTCTTTTTTTGGTTTTGACTTGCAAGCAGTGACCACATTGCTTTAAGCACATAAAATACAATAGTAGATCAGAATTCAGTGAAACTGGATGCCTGGCTCAGCATTTTTGTTTTCAAAGACTATTTAAGACTTAAGTGTCCACAGACACGTCCCAGGCTCCCCAGTTTACACCAGCAGTAACACTGCTACAGGTTTGTAACTTCTAAAGAGCTGAAAATACAAGGTCCAAGTTGACATTAACCAGCATGCCAAATGTATCACAGCCTCTTATTTCTTGTTATTATTATGACTGGGGCATACTAACAAAGCATGAAAAACAAGTGTATTCCTCTAACACCCATGAAATACAAGCAAGTAAGCAATACAGCACAGTGTCACATTCAAATGCCTTAACTTTGGTCATGCACAACTTCTAGACATCAAAACCCTTCAGAAAAGCTATCCTGCATTCTTCTCAGCTTGATGGTAGGGAGGTTTGGAGAGTTTAAATAAATACAGATTCATCCATTCTTAAGCTAAGAACACTTGGAAATTAAAAAAAAAAAACAACCGTGTTCTCAAATACAAGAAATGGTTTTTGCACTGATTAATCAACAGAAGAAATGACTCAGTGAGGTTTTTTCAGGAAGTAGAGTGGGTTGGAAATATGACCGGCTCCTATAAAGATTCCCTGTCCTGTGGCAGAATTTTCTACATCCCAATGCAATACAAACCTAAAGTCCCATCATGAACCATCTAAGGTGTGAGACTGTAGGGTTGCATCACCTCACCTGGAGGTGCCAGAGATTACAGCAGCACCAGTCATTTACTTTATGCTTGCATAAAGCATAGAGACAGGCAGATGCCTTCCTTCTCCTTCATTTATTTTATAAAAAAAAGCTTTAGATATTAAAAAACTTTTTTTTTTTTCATTTCTAGGAAAAATTAGCAAGTGACTCAGCCCTTACAGCATTAAAAAAGTGTATTCAGCATTTTTTTTAGGAGACACGGTTAAAAAGTACATAACCTCAACTTATCATTCAACTTGGAGACTGGCTAGCCTCAATTAAGTACCTCAGGGTCTCTCTTTCCTCACTTCTACAGCTGAACAACCATCCCTGTCTAATTCAAATGAAACAGACACTCCACCCACAGGAATCTTCCCGTACTTATGGTAAGTGGCAGGTAAGCACAAAATAGTTGTAACACTCCAGCAAAAAGGGTGAAAGAAAGTGCTCAGGTTCACAAGGCTTGAGGAACAGCCCCAACTGTTTGCAAGGCCACTGTTTTTTTCCCCATGACACTAACCTAGATATAATTAGGAATTAATTTTATAAACAATAAAAGGATGTTCTCCAGGAGATGCTAAAATGATAAAAAAAAAAAAAAAGGCAAAGTAAAAGTATTTGGTCCACTGTATGTGTCTTCTGTGTCTTCCTGATTTACATAAAGCTCTGTAAAAGTAATCCACACCACTTTTTAATTTTTGTCAAGTTTCAGGCATTGATTAGGGATTGGCAATGTCGTGCAGGGACAGGCTAGCAATAAATCAAAGGTTGGTTTGCTCTTATCTTGAGGTACCCAGAGCTGTCCCTCTGTTTTTACCAAATTTTCTAACACTGGGGCAGTGTATTCTCATTCCTGTCTCAGCTGAGATCACGTACCACACAGTAACACGCAAAATGCCTCACTACCAATATTAACAGAAGAGCACTGTAGCATATTATTCATGTGAGATATTATCAAAAAATTATTTCACAAATCTATTTGCTACATTTCTCCTCCCCTCTTACTCGCTGTTTACTTAGCTGCCGAAATCACTACATTTCAAATGCAGATGTGAACCACACCATGAATATCAACTAACATCTTCTGACTGAGCTGCAATTTAAAATGTCAGTTCCAGGCAAACAAGTGAGCAAAACTCATGAGGGTATAATTTGTTAACACTGTAAAATGGACTGCTGCTAAATTTTTTCCTGTAGTAATGACAGAGTCGGCCCCTAATCAGACGTGTGGACACTACAGGGAGTTACAGGATCACCTTAATTCCACCAGCTGATGCAGGTTCTCACATTGCTTCAATTCTTAACTGAAAACCAGGCAAAACATTAAAGAAACATTCTACGGTAATGATGACAGACTACATCCTAAAGCATAGTCAAAGGATGCCCTGTCCCCCGCAACAAAGAAAAATCCCTTTGTAGAAGATCACAGCAGCACAGAAATGTAAGGCTGCATGTAATATTAAGGTAGAAGCTAATTAATTTTGTTGTCCTAAAAAATGAACCAGAAAGATTTAGATAGGTTTGTTCAATTTATTGTTAGAACTTTAAGAACTAGTAGGGGTTTCCAGCCTCAAGAGGTTGACTGTTAAGAGTGCTTAGGTATCATTAAAGTTACGTGTTTTTTCCTTGGAAAACTAAACCTTCCCATCACAGCCTCAGAGAACACGAAGAACAAATGTTTATTGTGCTGCCCACAAACAGCCTTTTCGAAAATCTGAATGCTATCGTTTTTCATCTTTCTAGACTAAACAAACGTTTACCCATCAATGCTTCTTCTATCCAGTTATTTCATGCTATTAACCTGATTTTGCATTCTAAAATTGTCTTCTTCCTGTATTGATCTCTCTCTTAATGATTCTGGATCTCACCTCCAGTTTACTGATTTTAAACTGGTCTTCTATAGTGCTTGCAGTCCAGTTTGAAGTTTACAGGCTACAAGAAGAGAGGGCTCATGGGGATCTTATCAATGTTCATAATAAATACCTGATGGGAAGGAATAGAGAAGATGCAGACAGAACCTTCTCAGTGGTGCCCCATGAACAGACAAGAAGCAATGGCGCAAACTGAAATACAGAAAAATTCCATGTAAACACAGGAGAAGAACTCCTGTACTGTGAGGACCATCAAACACTGGAACAAGTTGCCCAGGGAGGCTGTAGAGCCTCCATCTGTGGAGATATGCAACCATGGACCAGGTACAGCCTTGAACAACCTGCTCCAGGTGGTCCTGCTTGGCCAGAGGGTTGAAACAGGGAATCTCCAGAAGCGCCTGCCTGCCCCAGACACCCTGGGATCCTGTTGTTCTGTTCAACTCCATCCTATCATCCACAAGTTGACAACCTCCCTAGATACATCATTCTGCCAAGCAGCCTACCGTCAGCATTTGCTCTGTGTGTTTGCAGTCATCCACACAGCATGCTTGCATGTGTGTTCGCTGCCACCCACACAGTAACAACCTTACGCACACTGCGAATCTCCAGATCGTTTCTGAGACATCACACAGGACTCTAAGCAAAGCCTTACTGAAGCTGAGAAGGAACACTTGGACTGTTCCTCCACCGCAGCTGAGCTTCAGTGTCACCAAGTCACTGTACCTCAAGTAATCATTTCATAAAACCCATTTCACAAGCTCACTATATTCTATCATTACATTTGGTTTTGTCCTCAGTACTGTAACCCAGAGACTTAAAATCTATGTGGTTTATTACAAAACTGTCTTAAAATTTCCAGTTTACACTTATTCATGGCCACTTGCTTTTGAAGAGTTATGCATCTGAGCATCTTTCATGGTGCCAAATTTGGTTGACTGGTCTGCAATTCCAAGATTCTCTCTCTGTTTTAAGGATATACCCTCTATGTGCCCTCTGATGGGATCTCACCTGTCCTTTATGGTTTTTACACAGTAATTGCACATTGGTTCAAAAGTGTTTCAATTAGTTGCTTGGGTAGACCAGAATAAATCTCATCCTAAGCTTACAAACCTGACCATATCTAACTCACTAAAGTGTTCTTTAACCTCTTCTTTCCTTTTTCTACCCCTTTTTCCTACCACCTTGCTGTTCGCTTCAACAGCAGATCCCAATTAACCTTGTTCATAAAGACAGAAGCAAGAAAGGTCAATCAGTATTCCAACTTCTTCTGTCATCCATTATTTTCTCATCTTCTGCTTTAGATATGTCTTGTAGTTTCCTGTGTCTCCCTCTACTTACAGAAGCATTTTGCTATTTACAAAACCTTTTTTTTCTGCGCATTACCCCCATTACTATCTGTAGCTCTGCACTTTTTAATCTGCCCAGAATCCTTTTGATGGTTTAATAGTCATTGTGCCAAAAGAGTCTGAAAACATTTCTCCCTATCCCCCTGTACTGTTCTTCAGATATTTCACTTTTATTAGCCAACAGTCTCAAATTAAGTCTTGGCTTACCTGCAGAGAGAAACTGCTAAATGATCTCAGGTTTTTAATATTCTTTTGTAACTGTATTTCAAAGCTGTACTAAACAAATCAGTCAAAGAGCATCAGCCAGGCAGTCCACCCACATTCACAACCTTTCTTTACCTAATGATAATTACAGATTGTACTACAGACAGCCTTTAATAAACAGCATCAAGTTTAGAAGGAAGACATCTGTAGGGACCTCTCTGTTGCCATGGAAATATCTTCAGGCCAAGCTGTCTTTAGCTCCACACATTACCTCCATATTAACCTAATATTACGCTTTTCTTTGGGTATTAGTACAAATTATGGAAGAATTCACGCAAATCAGATTATTATAAACAATGCTATGTCTGACTTCGAAGGATTTCAAAGAACAAGGAGTCACAAGTGCTACAGAAAAGAGTAAATTCCTGGACTTCCAGACAAACGGAATACCTGCCTGATATTGCAAATATTTTATTCCATGACATCCTGAATACTTTCAGATTCCACCACTAACTGAGCTCCCAGCAAGGAACTGAACCCTGCAACCACTGATGCACCTTCTGAAGGCTAATGAGCAATTCATAGCCAAATATTTTTCATACCGTTGTAAAAGTTTGGATGAAAGTTTGGATGAAACTTAGGTTGTGCCAGCTCAAAATACTAAATAGATTATTACTTTTTTGAGACTGATTAATGCAATAATAATCACAAATAACAACAATAACATATGGTGTAGAATGCTGCAGTAATAGGCACAATAGGTGTATCAAGCAGACACTCTTACATGGAGGACCCCTAACTTTGGAGGACCTTGAAACCATTTTTCAACTATGTACACACAACACCACTGAACTGTAGTCATCTCAAAGGGTAGAATGTATTAAGCAACTTGCAAACAGTGTATAGTGTAAGAGTGAGATCTTTAACACCCACACAGAATAAACAGGATCTCAGTTTTTAAGACCTCATCCAAAACACACCCACACAGCCAAGTGCATGGTATTGAATTTACTTATTTCATATAAATGAAGAAAGAAATTAACCTCTGCTGAGATATGAACCACTGGTCTCAAGAAGAGAGAGGGATCCAAACTTGAAAATTAGATTTCTCATAATTAACAATGACATTTTGACTGCTTCTCTAAAATTAAATAGGACATAATTGAAAATGTTCCTTACTCTGACAGTATTTCATGCTGTCAATAAAGAAAATCAATCAGAGGTTTTCCCTACTGGCTTGAATTGCAACACTACATTTTTTCAACACGTATTTGATGATAAGACTTCTGAAGTCTGTCATTAAGATTGCTGTCCAAAGCAGCACAGGCAACCCCTTAAGCAGGAATCAAATGACATAACTTGAAAACCTTGAAAAACAGACTTAAAGAGAACAGCAGGAAATACAATGCTAAGGCTGCTGGTGTTTAGCTCGTATGAACTGCAACTGCTAGCAAAAGGGCTGTAAGTGAAATTTCTCAGAAAAAGAAAATAATAAAATTTTTTTTCTAGAAAAGTATTTTTCTATATTTTTATAATAGTTTATGACTGCAAAATGGAAGGAAAAAAAAATCAGGCTGTCCAGAGTATGAACAGCAATTTAGGATCTGTTTTTGCACTGCTGACTCAAAATTCACAAAAATCCACCCATGGACCCCAGAAAATCTGGGATATTGCTTCAAAGTAACATTACGTTCGGTCAACAAAACCATCTATTATCATAATAAAAGCTGAGCTTTCCATCCTGTTCTTTACATCTTTGTTTTGTTCCAGCTTGGTCTTATTCCTGCCAATGAAAAAAAATTACTTTTTTAGTAAGTAAAAGGGATGAGGTTTTATGCAAACTGTAGAATTACAAATGCCTTCCAGCCAAGAGCAGCCCTTGCACTACCCCAAGATCCGTGTGAACTGCCATTAAACCCTAATGCTCCGCTGGTCAAAGTCTTGTACAACCAACTCACGTTCAGCAGTGCCGCCTTCTGTCAGTAATCCTACAGGGATCAACAGGCCAACGCACGGGTGACTGTTGTGCCACTGTCTCTAAAATGTTTTCCCTTGTGTTTAGTTTATGTGATGGCACACTACCATTTGTGCAAAGCTCTCCATCCATTCAGTGCTCATGATAAATGGCCATCAGTGAATGAGACAACAGGCCGTACTTGTTACTGCACTGTCACAGACGCCTGCTCGACGTTGTTTCATTTGGAAGATGCCTCTCAACCACTTCATTAATATCAAAAGCTTTCTCATTCTTGTCCTAGAAGACACAATCTGAGTTCAAGGTCTACTGATCTCCCCACTGCTGTACAGACCCAACAGCCAGGCCTCAATGCTGTGGGAGGCTGAGAGTTTGCACCGTAGAGGACTCTGCCTCCTGGCAAGGTGCAGATGTGTGCTATTTGTCCCGCCAGCCTTCCTCTCTAGAAATCCTTTCCCACGTGCGAGGGCCACGGGGGTGAGGCTCCGTGGGTTTGAGAAACACGCTCACCAAACTAAACGCATCCAAAGCGGACGGGGCAATGCCAATTACAAACTATGGGTGGAAGAAAAGGAAGAGGGTGGAGACAACCACTGAGCATCCTCCTCTCCACACTTCAGAAGCTCAAGAAGTTAAAGATTAACAGCTGAATAACAGTGGAAAGACAATCACAAGGCTTAATTTAAGCTGCACTTCATACAAATGATCCCTGACAAACATCAGGCACAATAAGCAGGTCAGAAAAATCAGTATTATTTTTTAATTAAAAGCAAAAACTGCAGATCCTAAGTTCAATACAGTTTCAATTAAGAACAATGAGATAATGACAAACAATCCAGCAGCATTTTGCTATACAGCAAACAATCTCTGGTAGTGTTACCAGCTTCACAAACGATTTACTTGCCAAGAACACCACACCTATTTAAAGAAACAACCAATAATCCCACTACCACTTTCCATATATAAAACGTATAATTCTGGGATTTATGAGACTTTTTTTAGATTTCAACATAGACAAAGAATTTTTTACAATATACTTTCCATCTAGTGAAACTCTGAATCAATGAAAAAGTGGAAGTAGGTAGTTTTCAAAGCACAACATGCATGAAGAGAAGTGTTTCCCAGACAAGAGAGCTTCACACTCAGCAGCACGGTGCCAAGAAAGAACTTGCCACTTGACATACAGCAGTTGCCTAAGTGAGAAGACCGATGCTAATCAAATCAAGAGATTGCCACAAAAGGTCATGTTATTTAATATGCAGTATTCTTAGGCCTTTAAAGAACACTTAACATATGGTACTCCTGTTTTTTAAGTCACATTTATGAGACTTTTCTTACATATGCTCTATCAGACCTACATCTGTGAAGACTTGCAGAATGAACTTGCAACTCTGAGTGACAAGGCATTAACACATAATGCATGTGGGAAAACTAACCTTTACTGTGCATATACAACGATAACTTGTAAGCTGGCTACACGTGTAAATGTAGCTGTTCTGCTGGTAATGGCTTGTATTACACTAGTTCTCCTGGGATACAACACATTTCTGTAAAAAAAGATGCCAGGTTATGGAGTAAGATGTGTAACACATCCTTTTAAATGCTGCATGAAGGATAGACATGGGCAAAGTGGTGAAGATCTCCTATCTTTCAAGAAATTTCACTTAAGTTGAGGACTTTGATGAAATTGCCTTCCTGTTTTGAGCCAGGACAGGGTGTTAGGTGACATTTTTGGTTTAAGTCAACCTAAAGCACAAAAACATATTGTAAATCTGTATCTTACGTATATACTGAATAACAACCCAAATGACTCAAGAAGCCTTGAAGCTACTGTGAATACTTGTCTGAGAACATCAGCTCAATGGAGTTTGGGCACGTTGCTGCACGCAAGGAATATGGGAGGAGGGAGCAAAACAGAAAAGGCCACTGCACATCTGAACAAATCCAACACACACCATGTAGCTCTGGTTCCCTCCGTGGGACTCTCCTCCGCTAGCTTCAGATGCGTATTTGACACCTTAATCTGTGCTGGTCATCCATGCGCCCATACTACCCGGTGGATAAAAATTAGGGGGTCAGAGGATGATTTGTCTTGCCTCTCCTAGAGATGAAGGATGACTACCTCAGACACTGCTACTTAAAGTTTCAGTACCTAACTTACTGAAGAAGAATCCTGCATCTCTTATTTAAAAGCATTATCTTGCACTGAAAAAAAAAATACAAAAAAGGCTACAAGGATGATCTGAGAAATGGACATTTGAGGATATATAAAGCAGATAATATGCTTCAGTTTTGGAAAATGATGACTGAAGTGCTATAATAGACATCAAAACCCTGACTGGTATGGAAAAAATTGCTTTCAACATAAAGCAAAAGACAACAGCTACAAAATAACTGAAAATTAAGTGGCCTTTCATGTTCAACACCACATTGGCACAGGTATTCTGGAGACCACAAGCATAAATGAGTTACAAGATACATTCAACAATTTCACCCAGAAGAGTTCATTAGTGGCTATTAAACACAACCGGCCAAGTATATCAATGAGCTTAAAATCACCTAAAAACTGCTGACTGATCAAATTTATGTCCAAGGAAGGGTCACACAACAGAGACTTTTTTCATCTTCCCTGTTCTCCTCATCTGTTGTAGATCCTGCTGGAGCATGTGACCAAATGGGCCTTTGGCTTGACTTGCTGTGGTGGTTACAGTGGTTTCAAATAAACCAGCCTGCTACCACCTCACCCCACACAACTGGACATAAACCATCAACTGCTTCAATGCACAGTATATTCCACCACATGCCCACTTAAAAAAAAAAAAAAA
>NW_008594960.1:0-1359 GCF_000691845.1 Merops nubicus | reverse complement strand
CTCTTTCCTTGAAAAGAGTTGAATTGCTTCAAAACCGGTGAAAGTAAGTTAACGTTAATCTGTTTTGAACTGGTGATCTGCTCCAGCTCAGACAGCTATGCATCGATCCTCTCTGTTCTCGTTGTGGTCCGCGTTTTTTCACTATTTGAGTAAACAGCAGAAGCAGATAGAAAGTATCCTGTTAATCCCTGTAATGGTGCTCGCCACGTGGACATGTACAGCCACAGGGTGGGAGGTGTCATAGCTTCTTGCCCCCTCATAAAATGAAATATAGGCAAGATCCTAAGTCAGACCTAAAAGCTGTTTTTGGGGAGATGTCAATTACTCTGTACATCCATTTTGTTAAAGCATAGGAAGATTATTTTTTCAATTTA
This sequence comes from Merops nubicus, assembly GCF_000691845.1. Classification (NCBI taxonomy): domain Eukaryota; kingdom Metazoa; phylum Chordata; class Aves; order Coraciiformes; family Meropidae; genus Merops; species Merops nubicus. The sequence goes on along the minus strand of NW_008594960.1, from coordinate 985 downwards.
TGGCTGCTGAGGCTGAAGCTGTTCTATGTACACAGACTCAGCACCGGTCTTCCCTTTGACCAAAAGCCCTTCTCTAATTTGGGATCTAAAGATACCTGCTGTGAGTAGTGAAGAAACAAGTATTGGAGAAAATGGAAAACTCTCAAACTAGAGTTTGTATCTACTCTGCAACAGTCTCAGAACCATTCTAATACTGAAATAAAGTCTGAAAACATTCTCCCTTGAATTAGGACATTTTCAAGGGTAATTTGTCTCAATCAAACGGTATTTAACAGAACACACAGGCTATGGTTTTGCTTTCCACTGTTCTTAGACTAAAGTTGCTCTAGGTAAAAAAAAAAAAAATATTTACACAAAACAAACCAAGACAGCCCCCCCCAAACCATCCCCCCAGTAAACAAAACCCTTTAAACATCCTCAAATCAACATCAGAAGAAAGGGTGGGGGAAAAAAGCAGGCCCCAAAATACAGTTATAAGTATTCAGTTAGAAGGATTCCTACTGAGGAAAACCTTTTAAAAACACTTGTTTTTCAAAAGTAAAATCTCAGCAAATTAGGGAAGAAAAAACCACATAAAATTTCAGTATGTTCAGGGCAGTGAATTTGCAGTTGCCCATTTCCCTTTTGAGCAGTTTTCGCTAAAGGTTACAATTTTCGAGGTAGACTATAGGAATTGTCATAAGAAATAGATTAAAAAAAATAGATAAAACGGGGAACAAGCGCGCCGGGGCGGGGGCCGCGTCGTTGGAGCGAAAGGCGCGCTTTCCAGGCGGGACTTTTGAATTCGAATGTATCCAATAGCGACGTCGCGTTGCTGCCAACCAATCACGGACGAGAAGCAGGCTATAAAAGCTGCCCCGGGGAGCGAGCGGTACCAGTGCCGAGCGGGGACTCCGAGAGGCTTTTGGGCTCCTGCAAGGGGATGGCGCGCACAAAGCAGACGGCGCGTAAGTCGACGGGCGGGAAGGCGCCCCGCAAGCAGCTG
>NW_008594959.1:588-8231 GCF_000691845.1 Merops nubicus | reverse complement strand
TGAAAGCCTTTCTCCTCATGTAATAACTGACGGCCTCTTCAGTGCCGTTTGAACTGTTTACAGACCGAGTTAACGATTACAGGCAATGTGTACCTTGGCTGCTGCCCAAAATTCTTACCCGCCCGTCAGATATTATCAAAGAGCCCTTCACTGTTGGGCTGGAGTCCTTCCAAAGCACAGCGCCGAAATGCCGCCGGAGAGGAGGGGCCTTGGGCGCTCCATCGCCAAACCCAGCCTAGGGAAGTCACAGGTCTGCTCTGGGGAGGTGTCCTGGGGACCGGCCCCCGGGTCACACGGAGACGGGGGGACCCCCGCGAGGTTCCTGAAGGCCCCTGTGCCCCTCGGTGGGGTCTACCCTGTGGGACAGCACCGAGGGCTTTGCCCGTGCTGGCTGCAGGTGCTGGAGGACACCCCACGGCCCAGGAGCTGGGGCTGCCCGGGCTGCCCTCCCTGCACGAGGTCTCTGCCACCCGTACCTCCTTCTTTACACGGAGCCTGGGTGGCTGTGCTAGTGCTGGTGGTTACACAGCTCAAAGCTACTCCTGCCAAAAGCGTTTTCAACACCCTCATGCCTAAGAGTGTGGACAAGAACAAACCAGGTGGTGGGAGATTAGATAAAATCACTTCCATTGTTATTTGTAGCTGGAAAAATGCAGGTGTAGGTATAAGGTCTGGCTAGATTTGGGTTAGAAAACAAGTCCCAGCTCTCTGGGGCAAACTGCACCAAGTCTGGAAATCCCGTTGAAAGGACGGGATGAAATCAAGAACTGGCAAGCTGCTCTAATTACAGCTGAGTAACACAGAGCCACATTCAAGCAGCTCTCAGGCTCCAGAGCAAACTGCTTCCGAGGCAGGAAATACCGCAGCCGCGAGGCCGGCCCCGTCCCACCAACCCTCCTGCACCCACGGGAACCTGGCAGCTCCAGCCAGGGCAGCAGCTCGTCTCTGCACCCTGCATTGCTCCTGGAAGCTTCTGTCAGAGGCAACTTTCTAAATACAGCAAGAAGAAAATAAATGAAAATCTCCCTTTCACATAGAAACAGGTCTCATGGACCATCAGTCTAAACTTTAGGCTGTAAAATGCTCTTTAGCAGTGCTCACTAGACCATTTGCAGACTGAGCTACCACGGCTTCATGGGACCCACAGAGCATTGTTAAAAACCCTCTGCTTCAGTCCAGCCCAAGGTTTATGACTCCCAGCTACACCAGCAGCACAAACCATTGCACCCGTGCCTACAGGAAGCTGCAGCAGTGCTGGGACACCACCGTCCAAAAGCCCTTCAGAGAAAAGGCCAGATAATAAAAGTATGAAAATTTATGTTAAAATTTTGCTCCTCTGTTCCCAAAATGAGGCAGTTTGTCTTGCTCAAAAAGAAGCAAAAGCGTTTCTTCCGCAGGCTGACAAGAGATGGAGTGTCCAAGGGATGCTTTCCAGAGAAGGGCTGATGCCTTCACATGGTGCCAATTGTGTGCTTGAAATACGATGTCAGCAGGTCCCAGGCGTAAGGGCAAAGATTGAATAGCTAAAGGAATAAATTAACTTGCTTTTTAATCACATACCATACCGGCTTCCCATTGTTTTATTGCTCAGATGTAGTTTTTTTTCCTAGGGATGAGAGAATGGCTGGTGAAGGACACAAGTCTCTCTCTTGTAGCATTGCCAGGAGACAGAAACGTAGATGCAAATACATTTGCTGGGATTTAATTCAGTAATACTTGAGCAGCACAGAGCGGTACACTACAAAAATCAGTTCCTCCTACGCTTACTTGCTAGGACATGAGTTCAGGCCCTCTGGGATCTGCAATTCCCTGGCTGCTATCGATGACATCACTGACATCTAAGGAGCTGCAGGAATGTCGAGAACGCAGCTCCGGGCTCCTGGGGATGCTGAGCTCATCAGCTGCTGCAGGAGGCACGAAAGTTGGGGTGTCTGGGGCACAGGCCTGGCCCATTTGTAGCCTTCCCTCTCCAACGTACATGCACGTGCTCTTTTTAAGGCCACACACCACGTGGTCACACAAGGGTGCACCAGTTTACACAGTACCATTGGAAGTGTTCGAAAGCTGATTTCACCAATGACTTCAGATGCTGAGCAAAAAGGAGAATTTCAGCACAGGCTCACAGGGTCAGACCCGAAACTGATGTAGTCTCATGACCCATCTCTCACAAGCCAGCAGAGACCACTCAGAGAGCCTCTTCCACTTTTTGCACCTTTCCAGCACTACTGGAGTTACTGATCTGGAGGACGCACCCAGCGCAGGCTGAACAGCCTGGAGGATTTCACAAACACACCCCGTTCCCTTTTTGCCCATTTGTACTTTCTTCTGCAACATCCTCTGCAAATGAATTCCACAAAGGATTTCAGCTAAGTCCACAGCTGCTTTTTCTGACTGAAGATATTCTCACAGGAAACTCCCAAACTCCTGCTAGCTCAGATGCACCTTTGGCTACCACCACCCTTGCTGTCTGTAACCCAGCCTGCAGCCTGGGAAGCCACCACAGATGTTCAAAGACCTGGGCTAACACATTGGAAGGAGCTTGAAGCAGGTAAGCATAAAACCCTTCCCTTACTTTCAGCATTTTGGGAGCCTCTGAAGGCTCCAGCATTCATCACCAAAGGGGAGGTCTCCACGTGGACGTTCTTAGGGATGAGCATGACACAGCTCATCCCTAAGATTGTGAGGCTGAGGCCAAAAAAGGTACCACCACCCTTGCTGTCTGTAACCCAGCCTGCAGCCTGGGAAGCCACCACAGATGTTCAAAGACCTGGGCGAACACATTGGAAGGAGCTTGAATCAGGTAAGCATAAAACCCTTCCCTTACTTTCAGCATTTTGGGAGCCTCTGAAGGCTCCAGCATTCATCACCAAAGGGGAGGTCTCCACATGGACGTTCTTAGGGATGAGCATGACACAGCTCTTGGCCCAATACTCACGAGGCTGAGGCCAAAAAGGTAAAGAAACTTCTGTTTTCAGCCATCCCTGCTGCAGCATTCAGAGCAGCACAGAGCTGTGAACACGCAGGATCAAGGACAAACAGGACTGAAATAACTCCCCTGCTCAACACAATAGAGTCCACTAGAAGACTACTTACCTATTGTCTCTACTCAAGGCCACCCAATAATGTGACCAAACTTGACTTTAAAATGGTACAGACCGACTGAGCTTTAAGAGCTTTTTTCACTCTGCAAAACAGGCTGTTTGTCTGAGGCTGTGAAAGTGGCTTAGCTGCAACATCACCTCTACTGGGGGACCCAACTCTCATCAGCCTGCATCTCCTTGAGATGGGACAGACATCCAAAAGGAGGAGGAGTGCTGGGATAACAAGGACATCTGCAGTCACAGTAGTCAGGGCTAAAAGAAGTTTGGAAAGGGGAAAAGCCCTCCTGCTTGGAGGGGGGAAGTATCTCTCTCTCATCTCTGGTTACCGTACCTGAGGAGACATGATGGACAGAGCTGCCTGCCTGACACGTGCCAATTCTGCTTTTTTCTTAATAATGACACTGGTTCCTGCCAGAGAAAGATTACTGGAGAAAAGAGTCTAGAACTGGCTAAAGCTTCAGACACGGCTGCTCAGAGATAAAGCCACAGCACGTTGTGTGGAAGCAGCCATCTACACCTTGAGCTGACCCATGCAGACTCCTGTGCCTAGGCTTAGATTGCCTCAACTGCCTCTTCTCCTGGTTCTGGAGGGTGGAGGTGGTTGTTGCAATCACAGATTCTCCCTCTGTATCTGCTGCTTTTCAGCTTGCTGGGCTCCCCCTGACCGAGGCAGGATGGCTGATCAGTCATTACACAGCCATGCTGGGAGCACAGAGAACAGTTTTTCAATGTTGTCTCTCACCCCTCCAAGCCATAAGAGTCCATACTTCTGCCCTGATGGCCTGAGAAAGCAGCAGGTGCCCATCTCCCAGGGAAGGAGCTTGTTCCCACAGCTCCCATCGCCAGAGCCATGCCTGGTCCAAGCAAGGTGAATTTGCAGCTTTCTTTGCAGACTCTCCATAGAGCTGTGCCTCACTCCCCTTGATGGTACCACATCCAAACTGCTGAAGCATCTGTTCACCTGTCTGCAAACTCTGGAAGGGACAATCCTTCGTTGCAGCTCAGCTGAGTTCTCTCCCAGTACAGTTCAGTTGGTTTTCCCACCAGTACTCCCTAATCACCTGTCTGCAAACTCTGGAAGGGACAATCCTTCGTTGCAGCTCAGCTGAGTTCTCTCCCAGTAGTTGGTTTTCCCACCAGCACTCCCTAACCTTACAGTGAACAATGTGCATTTACACCAAGCCCCTGGTTTCCTCATGCAGTCTGCATCACTGTGGCTGTGTAAAGACAAAAAGCCATTGTAGGCAACACCTTAAAGCCTGCAGAGCACTGCTTCCATGGTTTCTGTTGTATTAGGAATCAGTGCAGCCCTTGAGAACACAGGGATAAATCATTAACAAGTCATTATTGTTCACAGGTATTTTTGGCAGGAAACCACTGAGGTCAACTTGGACAAACTGTTGTGGGGTAGTGGGGGTGGCACTTTTCCTGGAGAAGCAAATCCTGCTCTAATTCCAAAAGCACAGTCTGGAAAGTGACCTTCCTTGCTGAATGTAATCGAGGCGAGGAGTGTCACAGCCTCTCCTTCCCGTGTCCATGATCAAGTCCTTGTGTCCACAGAGCCCCTGCCACTCTTCTGGCCCCCACGAAACAACAGTGCTGTTAAACCAGGGGCAGCCCTCGCAGCACGGGCAGGCTGACAGCCCAGACTGCATTTCTCATTTACCAAGCCCAGAATCTCACAGCTCACATCAATCACTCCTGCTACCGGGGGCTGGGGAATTCCCAAACGCTGCTGCTTCTCCTGGAGGTCTGTCCAAGGATGGCTGTTTCTCATTCTTTGGAAACCTGTGGGGATGCCACTTCTGCGCAACTGTATCAATCATTCCTTCCATCCCCAGCAGAAATCATCATCTTCATGGGCAATAAAACGCTCCAGCTCCTGCAGGGGCACATGTCTGCGTGGGGAGGGGGTATGGATCCATCTGCCACTTGCTCCTGTGGCCAACACCACTGGCAGCCAGCTGAGCAGCCAGCGAGAGCCCTCTCTGTGCTTAGCTCCAGAGACTGATCCGTCCTCGCAGCTCCCAGCACTGCCAGGCACTCCAGCCCCATGGAACACGATTTATTCGCGTTGTCTTTCAGTTTCCTGCTTGGTGGCCAGCTGGCCACTGACCCTGCTGCTATTTAGCTGTTGTTAATCAAGTGCCAAAGGACACTTCCAGAGCATCGTGATGTGGCAATCCCTCCGATTCTGTGGATGTGGTCATTTTAAAATTAAGTAAGCAAACAATTCCGACACAAACAGCTCAAAGGCTGTTGTGTGTTGTTCGGCGTGTGCTCCTGGCTAGGAGGTATAACATCAAGATGGGGCTGTCTTTAAAAGCCCCCAAAATCTCTGACAAAATGCCATGGAGTCAGCCCAGCTGCTCAGATGGTTGCGTGCCCAGCCGGTTCTGGATGGCTGGGTGGTGATTTTTTTGCAAAGGAAAAGTACTTTCAACTTTGACATTTAAAAACTGCCTTTTGTAAGCACAAAATAAACCCTTTCCAAATTCACCAGCTTCTGGACATGTACATGGAAGCCAAGAACACCAGTCAGGTAACTGAGTCCAGCTCCTCAGTTCATGCTTCCATCTTTCTCTAAAAAATATTGACTCCACCACCACAGAGCCAGAGAGGGACATTTGTCCTGCCAAGGGAAGCAACAGCTTCCTTACAGAAGTCTGAAATAGGGTCAGATAAGTCCAAATTCTGCCCGGTGTGAGATTGCCAGCCCCCCTCCTCATGTGTCCTGGGAGAGAAGGCCCTTCCTTCTGATGCTGTTCCTCAGCAACCTGCCCACCATCCTTCCTCATCTTCATCCTGAAACTGCAGTGAGGCTGTCTGAGCTCCAGATTTTTCTGAGCTTTGAGAAATTTTTGCCCCTTAAAGAGGCTGAAAACGTACATGTAACCACAGCCTGAAAACACAGACAGATAAGTTGCTGGCTTCATGTAGGACTATGAGACCTGGGCTACAAATGAGGTTGTAACATGTGCAGAAAACTCAGAAATGGGATTTGGAAGCATTTAACATTTCCAACACTTAAGAAGACAGAAACTGCAGGGCATCTCCCTCTGATGGCAAATTCTCTACCTCTCACTATAAACCACTTGGACCAGTGATGGCAGACACAGAACTGCTCCAAGAGATGCTGGTGGCATCTAAGTTCCAGAGCTGGTAAAGCCTGCACGCTGTCCACGTGTTTCACACTCCTGATGACAGCAATGAACTCTGTCCTTCCTCACTGCAAGGCCAACTTGTGTGCCACTGGCAAGGGCCAGCTGAAACTCTTGGTCACACATGTCTCTGTGCTGCAGTTTTGAAAACTGTGCATTACAAAACCCCAAGTAAGTGTTTTCTTCAAGGAGAAAACTCCCTTCTTTCCATAGGCTGTCCCACAGCTCTTCAGCTTGGTGTTGATGAGACCTCCCCATGCTCTCATGACATCTCACTTCTGCACCTCTGTAGAGAAGAGAGGATTCATAATAGGTCTGCCACCAAGGAGGGTTCAACTCAACTGGTTTTGATCCTGGAATGATGACCAGCAGTGTTCAAAGAAAATCTTTCTGAGTTTGACATAGTCCTATCAACTCTGAGGTACAAGCCCAAGCTACAACAACATTTCAAGGATCTTTGTGTGACAGAGCACCCAACAGAGACTTTAGAGTCCAGTCACAGAAGCTGCAGGAGCAACAGTCTTCTCAGCCTACCAGAGCACATGCAAGGGATGCCCCAACCCTTTCTTTCTAGGGATTGCTCCTTTTCTGGCACTTTGTCCCATTACTCCCACTCCCAGAGCTGCACCCGAGAGCCTCACTGACTCTGGAGTGCCCCCAAAATTCATCTGCCCCATCCCAGCAGGTCTGTGACACTGGCTGCCATCCCCTGCTTCCACAACTTCCAAGTTTCATTCCCCTGGTCCCTCAAACCCCCTTTCATACCCCAGAACTGGGGATGAACATCAAGTTGATTATAAAACAATTTCTTTTGTTGATAGAAAATTCTTTTCAGGGCGTGAACAGCAGGAGAAAGAAAGGACTCCTCTGAACTGCGAGCTGGCTGGAAACCCCCGGAGGGCAAGAATCCGATCCCTCGTCTTTGAGGAGCTCAGGCCTGTCTGTACAGGCTGCAGGAGCAGCCAGAGCTTTGTGTGAGCAGTAACACCCAAGCAGCCCTCGCCTTGCGCGAGGTTCCCCCGCAGCCTGCAGCTTCTGCTCCCTGCCTGGAAATGGCTCCGGTCCTGCCGGGAGCAGCCCTGGCCAGCCCTAGTCCTCCTCACCTCCTGAGTCCTCTCCTGCAAAGGTCAACGTCCACGCCAGCACCTCCCAGCCCACCTGCCCCACGCAGCCTCCCCGGGCTCCCCCTCCGCCCCCACGCGCCCCTCGCCAGCGGGATATTCCACTGAAACATAAATCCTTCTCTCCTGCTGTTCAAACCCTACCTGTGCGTCCTCCTGGAGCTGCTCAGGAGGGAGAAACCCTCCATCCACTGACCACGAAACCTGGTCATGGACATCTACCTGCCTATGAAACAGCAACACCCCGCCAAATCACTCTG
>NW_008594959.1:0-548 GCF_000691845.1 Merops nubicus | reverse complement strand
GTGATCTGCAGACACAACTGAATAATCCACGACAGTCTAAATCAACACTTATTAAAAGAAACCCAGAGGATCACAAAGCACCACTGTTTTTCAGGCTGGGCAGAACATGTTCCTGATCAGCACTGAGCCTGAGAAGCCAAGCATCCCAGGTTTTGTGTTTTTCAGCCCTATGAAGAAGCATCATTCCTGTGTTTTTGGTAATGGCTGCAGCCAGCCCTGCTCTGGATCAGCCCCATCTTCCTATGAGAGCCAAAGTCCTGCCAAATGGGACTGGACATTTCAGTCAAATAACAAATACAGACAAAAAACACCATCAACAATACAGTAATCTTGAAGAACAGGTCGGAAATTCCCCCTGAAGGTCTCTACACCACCAGTAATGGTAACACCCCCCCCACCTCTCCACGGGGCCATGCCACCCCAGCCATCCAGTTGGGGCAGATCCATTCCAGCACCACGTGTGTCCCACATCCAGGAAAACCCTGGTTGCTCCTGAATGCCTTCTGTTCCTCCCTCTACCACCAACACAGAGCTTCACTACCAAGTTT
>NW_008594958.1:1121-1582 GCF_000691845.1 Merops nubicus | reverse complement strand
GTGGTGGGTGTCCCTAGAGTTGGGTGTTCTTGGGGCTTTGATTGTGCTCTGCATGTTGGGTGTTGTTAGAGTTGGGTGCCCTCTTGGTGTTGGGTGTTCTCTTGGCATTGGACGTTCTCTGGGCACTGGGTGTTGTTAGAGTTGGGTGTTCTCTGGATGTTGGGTGTCCCTAGAGTTGGGTGCCCTCTTGGTGTTGGGTGTTCTCTTGGCATTGGACGTTCTCTGGGCACGGTGTTCTTTGGGCTTTGATTGTTCTCTGGATGTAGGGTGTCCCTAGAGTTGGGTGCCCTCTTGGTGTTGGGTGTTCTCTTGGCATTGGACGTTCTCTGGGCACTGGGTGTTGTTAGAGTTGGGTGTTCTCTGGATGTTGGGTGTCATTAGAGTTGGGTGTTCTCTGGGCATTGGACCTTCTCTGGGCACTGGGTGTTCTCTTGGCACTGGGTGTCCCTAGAGTTGGGTGT
>NW_008594958.1:539-896 GCF_000691845.1 Merops nubicus | reverse complement strand
GAGAGCTGGGTGTCTTCTGGGTGTCTTCTTGGTGTTGGGTGTCCTCTTGGCATTGGGTGTCCCTAGAGCTGGGTGTCCCCTTGGCGTTGGGTGTTCTCTGGGTGTTGGGGTGTCCTTCAGGCCTTGGGTGTCCTCTTGCCATTGGGTGTTCTCTGGACGTTGGGTGTCCTCTTGGCACTGGCTGTTCTCTGGGCACTGGGTGTCCCTAGAGTTGGGTGTTCTCTGGGCGTTGGGTGTCATTAGCATTGGGTGTTCTCTGGATGTTGGGTGTCATTAGAGTTGGGTGTTCTCTGGGCATTGGACCTTCTCTGGGCACTGGGTGTTCTCTTGGCACTGGGTGTCCCTAGAGTTGGGTGT
>NW_008594958.1:0-243 GCF_000691845.1 Merops nubicus | reverse complement strand
TCGTGGTGTCCTGGTGTCCTCCTCATGGCCTTGTGTCCTCCTCGTGTCTTCCTCGTGTCCTCCTCGTGTCTTCCTCGTGTCCTCCTCGTGCCCTCCTCATGTGTCCTCGTGTCTCCCCCTCGTGCCCCCTCGTGCCCACACGCTTGTGCTCCTCCGTGGCCTCGTGTCCCCTCGTGGGGTCCTCGTGGCTTCCGGGGTCCTCGTGTCCCTTTGCACCTTCCTGGTGCCACACCCTCGTGCCCT
>NW_008594957.1:0-2839 GCF_000691845.1 Merops nubicus | reverse complement strand
AAAAGAACAGAAAATAAGTAATTGCTTTCTTATTTTAATTAATTTGATATTTGAACCATTTAATTGTTTAAGCATTTCAATTATCTTGTATATTAATTGTGTCAAAAACTCAGCAGACTGGAGCTATCTGAAACCATAATCGAAAGGGGAAGACACAAGGACAAAGGAAAGGAAGAATGAGGGCAGTATCTATAGAAAAAGATAACAGAGAATGGACAGGATCCTACTGATTAAGAGGCTCAGGAAAGATTTGGAAAAGATGATGACAGGTGACAGTAGAGAGTTATTTAAAACTATACACTTCATGAAGCATTAAAAAGAAAATTGATAGTTAGTGTCTACAGAATGAAGAAAGTCACAAAGCAATATTTTTTCCTTTGTTTGTACAGTACCTGACGTAATTATTTCCTCTGATAGGACTCAGTGACAGGGGTAACAAATCAAAAGTATGAGACGTGAAAACAGGAACTACCTTGCTTGTCTCTCTTTTTTCATAGGCAAGTGTTAGACTGCAGTTTGACAACAGATCTGGCTCTAAGGCATCTGGCAGAGCAGTTCCTAAAGTCATCTTGCATCTCAAAGAGGTCAAAGGTATTTTGATGCCATTCTTTTACCATCAAGCACCATAAAAAAACCCAAAGCAACATTCACCTGGTCTTCTGCAAGAGGCTGAAATGCTGGGATTTAAACCCCCATCCCTGAGTGAGGGTTGGCATAAGGACGATGTTCACAACCAGGCATGAAAGACCCTCCTGATTGGTTAGGGTATGGCCAGACTTGGGTGGGAACTGGTTAGGAGATTACCACCAGTTGCCCCCCCTTCCACTTTAACTTGGAGACAGGACCAGAAGCCACCTCTATAAGAGCTGGCTGCTCCCACTGAGTTAAGGAGGTTTGATTGTGCAGTGTGTGTGGGTTCTGGCTATTGGAAGAGCTCCCTGACTCTTTACAGCAAGTGGAGTTCCTCGGATGATAGAACAAGAACCTGTCTCTGAGTCTCTACTATATCACTGGGCTCGTGGCCTGGTTGCTGCCATTGCCCGTGGCTCGTCTCCTGGCCTGGCTCGTTCCCTTCTTCATGTTCACTGTGGTGGGTGAGTGCATTGACTTGATCCTCACTCTGGTTGTCTGGCACTTTGGATCTCTGGTGTGTGATGTGGGAGTGGAGGGGGGAGTCTGGCTGCTGGTCTTGTCTGTCAATGGTAATATAATTCTATAGGGGGCAAGTGATCAGCAGAAGAGAGTTGTAGTGTTAGGAAAAAAAATGCAGAAAACTAGCATAAACTCTGAAATACACTCTGAATTATTAGGCTTAACTGATTAAAATGGACTTGTGTGTCTATGTCTGATTTCAGTCAGATGTTTGGTAACAGGAGATCCTCTGGCATGCAGACCTGGTACTAATGACAGTAAGGGCCATAGCTGAATGCTGTTTTTTATGGAGTTTCTGCCTTTATACCTCAAAGAACAACTCAAATTTTGTAAATTTGGAGAAAAAAAAAAAACCAAACAAACACAAAAGCACCTCTTCTCAACATCTGAGGCCAGAAAATAAAAAGTATTAATGCTTTTATTAACATTCTTCAGTCATTTCAAAATCTAACTGGCCAGAATGTTCCACCAGTATTTCAAGTAAAGAATGTTTTCAAAGAACTTTTGTTCTTTGATTGTAAAGTATTACAGTCTATATCAGTGCCCATGAACGTGTGAGCAGGTGAGAGTGACAGCATGTGTGCAAGTGAGGAACAGACAGGGATTATGAGATTCCAGTTTTAAAATGAAGACTCAGAACACAGGTCTACTCTGTGAATTTTTCAGATGCTGTGGCTTGTCACAAGATACTTGCAAGGTCATTGTGCAGGATAATTATATCTGCAGCTATAAAGGCTTTTCTGACAATAGAAGATTATTTTATTTGAAGTTTATTTCTAAAAGGTCTTATTGTAGTACTTCGCAACATTGCTAATGACACTCTTTGCTTGAACCCTGATGATTAGAGGTTGAGAACTGACTGACAAGAAGAAAAGCAACTATGAAAAATGTTCCAATAAAAGGGTATTGTATCATTTTGATCCCAGTGCAAATGCTAAAGTCAGATAAGATACCTCTGCAAAATCAATACCTAAGGCCAAGCTCTGCTCTCAGTTTCACTGGTGAGTCCTCTCTTTTGCTGAATGAGAAAATGCATTGAAAATGTGTAACAGAGATGTTGTTTTAAAGTGAGAGCAAAAAGAGAGAGCAGGATGTTTCTATGCTTGCACTTCATTTTTACAGTGTAGCCTGTTTATTGAAGGAGTATAATCATGTTAAATCAGGGAATTTAATTCAGGAGTATGAGGACTCATTTTATGGGAATTAAAAATATTAATAATTTAGAATAATCTAGGTCACTTTTCATACTAGTTTTTCTTTTAAGTTCTGAATATTTACTTCCAAGATGAAGTTTTAGCAAAGCATAACCTCATGTCCTGAAATATACAGCAACATTTCAGTCCTCAGCATTTCACAACCAGAAGTGGCCTTTTGATCCTGTGAATAGTATCTGAGGCATCTGAAATGTCTTATGCTTTTTTACTGGTCACCTGTGAATACGTGAGGATGACAAACAAGGTTTAGAGTTTTTCTTAAGGGATGTCAAAAACATTCATACTGGACTGACACTGAGATAAAAAAATTCCTATTAAGTGCTGAATGTTCTCAGTAGAATAAGAATCAGCTGCCTTCTACAATGTGGCCAAAAGGAAGAAAATCCTCTTAGATATTGTGGATTTTATTATGAACTAGTACTTAATTTAGTTAATGCAGCTCTAAATTGGAGCAAAGGTATTACAGAAACACT
>NW_008594956.1:482-1162 GCF_000691845.1 Merops nubicus | reverse complement strand
GGTAGTTTCTTTCCTATGTGTGGTCTGGTGGGCAGAGCACCGTAAACAGTGTCAAAGTTAATTCTGCTTTTTCTATTGAGGGTGTAATATTGTGATTTAAAAATCCTCAGCTGCAGTCACAGCTTTATTAGATGACATTTTATTTTGTTATAAAAATCAGCGGCCCATGCTAAGAACGTACTCCCCTTAGAAGGTGTGTTGCTGAAGCAGAGACCTTTCCACACCTGTCATCTGCACAGGTAGCTGTGAACTCCCACATCCATGTCTCTCACAGCGACACTGAAGATTTCCATTACAGAAAATGCTGCCACCTAACAGACACGTAGGAGGAGTGCCTTATTTTTCTGTGCCAGTGCAGCTCCTGAGGGAGCATCAAGCACAGCATTGTATCCGACCAGTGCGAACCTGTGACCAGCCCCAGAGCTCTGGGCATCCCCCCAAAGTGGTGTCTGTAGCAGAGAAGGTGGGCTCGGAATCCCTGTGCAATCCAGGAACCTCCTGGATTGAAGGGGCCTTGGCTCTGTGATGGGCAAGAAGGGTCCAGGTTCTGGGCATAGACCTTGCTCCAGAGGTGGGCATCCCTCAAAGGGATGGCAGCAAGGGGTCTGCAGAGGCACTGGAGGCTCCTCCAAAGCACTCCCCCAAGAGCTGGAGCTGCTGCCAAAGCTTCAGCAGCAGCG
>NW_008594956.1:0-381 GCF_000691845.1 Merops nubicus | reverse complement strand
CTGGGGAGTGCCCTGGGCTGCGGGGGCTCTCCTCTTTGGGGGGTGCCGGAGCCCCCCAGTTCAGCGGGCCCTGCCCCAGCCGGAGGCAGCACGGGAACGCAGCAGCCTCTGAGCCTCCTCACTGCACCAGGACACAGATGAGCACATGGACTAGAGCTGCTGTGCACTGCTCGAAGAAGTCCTGCAGCATGCGGAGCCGGACTTCCTCGTTTGGACCACAGACACGCAGTGCAGGCATGCACTCTTTGCGCTCTGCCACTCGTCCCCAAATCGTGTCTTCAGCAGCGGGCGCAGCCCGGCCAGCACGGGACCGAGGAGATGCTCTTGTCTCCGGAACAGTTCTGCCCGGAGCTGGGGCAGGAGGCCACCCACAGCCTCTGT
>NW_008594955.1:0-5921 GCF_000691845.1 Merops nubicus | reverse complement strand
CTGATCCCTTCAGCCGCTGTCCTAAGGAGATACAGTGACTAAAAGCCAGGGTTGATGACATCAAAAATATGAAAGAGAAAACGAACAAAGTCCAGTGGCACATGACAAAGCAACGACAGCATGGTGGCATAGGTGGCAGCTTGGAAACTCCCTGCAATACAAGGCGTGCTCGGTGCAGGCAGCACTGGCAGAGGCCAGCCTTTGGGGCCCGATGATAATTATGCTCAGGTTAGCTGAAGTAACTGCTGTCAGAATAAAGGCCTTTTTCTTTGTTAGGTCATGCTGCCAGCCCAGCTCCCACAGCCCTTAAGCATTGATATCAGAAGTTAAAGATGAACTCTGTATAACCGCCAGGCTATAAAGATGCCAAATGCAAAATATTTGGGAGTTTTAAAATGACATTTTATGCTAGCCCTGGTTAGTTTCTCTTGTACTTACACCGACTTCAAGCCAATGCTGTAAGTCTCTTTTCTGGTCCATGTAGAAATGCAGCAGAAAGATCAAACATAGAATATTACTTTATTCTTGGAAAGTAGGCACACGGGCACTGATTTGCCAGATATTTAACCTCAAATTACCCCTCATTTAACAGGAAAGTTAAAAGTATTTGGAATCCAAATACTTTGCTGTCTACATTTGGCTAGCACTAGATGACTGTAAGACCATGCAAGATCGTTAGACTTTCAGCTCATATTTTCATCTTTTAAGGCAGTGGCTCAATCAAGATAATAAGCTGACATATTGCTGTGCAGGGTGCTGGTGGATGTGCAGAATACTCTGTTCTCTTGGAGGAGCCACTGTCATATGAATGGATGTGCTGAGCTCAATGTCCTGAGGAACACATTAGTGTCATGGCACAGTAGGATTAGTAACACCTACTTGGTTTTGTAGGTTATGTTTTTATTTTTTTGTGCTAAATAAATTAACTAATGTTGATCAACTTGCTAAGCTTCCAAGTTTCCATCCCCATCCACACCATTGCACATTGACCCTTTTTTTCTAGAAAAAAAGCAGTAAAATCCTTCACCACAGTGCCCCACCATACAGGGGAATGACCAGACAGCAGAGGCAAAGCAGAAAAGGCAATGTCCAGTTGCTTAGGGCTATCCGGTTTTGCCATCTGCCAAACCTGACTGGGAGATTTCGACAGAGAAATGCATTGCACAAGGTCTCCTCCGTGAGGTAAAAGCTCCCCTGTTACAGGACACTGACGTCCAGGCAAGCATGGTCTTGGGCTAATTGTCAGTGTTGCTGGAACAGTGGTTAGAAACGCTGGGGAGGTACTGGAGGTGGAGATGGGTTGACTTCCAAGTAAAATGCAAATTTTTTGGGAGAAGTGAAGACCAGTTTCATTTCAAGACAATAATACCCTCTCCCTGAGCTGGACAGCCCTGTGCCCAGGCTGACACACCACAGGGTTAGGGAGGAGGTGGTCTTCTGCTGCATGCAGCCATAAGCTGCCGTCACCTGGTGCAGGCTTCCCAGTCTTTCCTGACCTGAGCTCCTGTGTATCTTCCAGTGGCAGAGCCTCACTGCATAGTGAGTTTAAGCCTACTGGTGATCAGCTTATTTTTCTTAATTGTCTTCACAGCTACTAGGAGGTAATTTGCAAACCTCTGTGGTTCTTTAAGGTTCAGGTTAATATTGCTATTCCAACACACACTAGCTCTATGAAATGTGCTTTTCCTTAGGGACATCTTTTGGAGGTTTATTCCATGTGATGTTTGCAGCCTCCTTCCCACCTCAGCCCTGCAGATGTGTGGAGTGTCTTGCTGGGCAGCAGCAGCTAACAAATTTAGGGTACTGCTGACCATGTTTAGTCCTGCTGGAGACATGTCACTCCCTGCTGCAGTCCCTCCAACCCTTCTCTCCTTCAGCATGAATATCTGCTGCAGCAGTTCAGGTAACCTTTGTGTTTCGAAGAGGGGAAAGCTAGCTGCAATGACTGCCCTAGAAAAAACATGAAAACAAGATGCTCTTGGAGGCCTGAGCGCTGGTCACACAACATCTAGGTTAAGAGAGGTGCTACGCAGAACACTTAAGATGTTCTCTCGATGAATAAATACTCCTGTTCTTCATCCACTGTACGAACTGGCTGGAGCCAGTGCTCTTTGTGTTTCCCAGGCCTGGGTGCACTCGTTTTCTTGTGAGTTTGTCCCACACACACTTTTAACAGCCATGGGCCTGAGGGTCAAAGTGTTGCACACTTGAATCATGCTTTGATGTGAAGAGCCACCTCCTTTGTTCATTCTGAACCTGATTTAGTGTCATTGGATGGAAGCACAGCCTGTTCCTCAAGGGGTACATTGTCAGAGAGCATTCACAGGGAAGGACAATGCTGGTGGTGATGCACCAAGCCCCATGCAGCTCCTTGCAAGGAATCTGGGAACCAATGAGAGGACTCCACCAGTTTGTTAAGATTCTTCATCTCTGCTAAAATTTTCACAAAATGAAAAGTCATTAATATGACTCGTGACTGTTGCGGTGAAGGATGGAGTAAGAGATTTGCAGAGCTGTTCTCCAAACGTCACAATTGCCTGGACTGAGACACTTCAAAGAACATGTAACCAGCCCCTGGATGTCCATCAGGGCGGCCACTGTCCCACTTTGATGTACTCATTTATCCAGCGTGTAGACACTTCCAGCAAGGCAAGTCTCATGCTAGTCAGGTAGGTTAGAGGGAAACCGTGCCTCAGGAGGCTGTGATCACTGCTTTTCTGCAGGAAGGCTGGAGTTTCTAGCTTTGAAATGCTCTGTAGCTAACAAGTGTGTGGCTCTATCATATATATCTGTACCTGACTGGCAGCAAGAGCAACTCATTTCTTGCATCTTCAATTCCTCATGACTGAACTACCAAACACCAAAAGATCATGTAAACCACTGACTTGATCTTAAGTATCGTCTAGGAAGATCTGATGGAGCAGCAGATGATTTGCCTAATGAGCACCTCCATGCACAAGCATCAGTGAGAATACACATTGCAGGAAGAAAGAAGCTGATATTAAACTTGTGCAGCCAATGACTTCTGCCAAGGTAAGACCTTCCTGCCTTCAGAAGACAGATACATGCATTGCCAGAGGTTTTCTGTGGAAGTCAGCAGTGGGTCTGGTGCCACCTGTGATGTTTCCAGCTTGGTTTTGGTGGGGAGCAGAAGGACCTTAGTCCAGCACAGTCCAGACTGGCAAAAATCCTATTCCTCTTCTTCAAAGAAATGCAAGCAACTTATCATTACCCTCAAGGCGTTTATGTCTGGAGGTGGCCATGCCTACTTCACTAATGAGAGAAAAGAAACAACCAAACAAGTCAGTCAGGCTGCACTGGCCAAAGTGTTCAACTACTATTGCATGTGAAGATGAACAGGAACCAAAAAGGAATTACAGGCTGACAATGAGTCATGTTATTTTATCTTTGTTTACTTCCAGAAGAGAAAGAAGGACAAGTTTCCCTTTTAGTTTTTTTTTTAATTCACTGGGGAAAAGGGAAACTGTGTTTTACCTTTAGTAGCTTTTGCTCTTGCGTGTGCTCCTGGAACTAAGGGCACAGGTAGAGCTGTGCTGCCAGGGAGGCTGGTACACACAATCATAGCACGATTTGGGTTGGAAGGAACATTTAAAGGTCATCTAATCCAACCCACCTGCAGTGAGCAGAGACATCTTCAGCTAGAGCAGATTGCTCAGACCCCTGTCCAACCTGACCTGGAATGCAGGACCCTGCATTGGCCTTTTTTGAACCTCATGAAGTTCACA
Organism: Merops nubicus; assembly: GCF_000691845.1. Taxonomy (NCBI): domain Eukaryota; kingdom Metazoa; phylum Chordata; class Aves; order Coraciiformes; family Meropidae; genus Merops; species Merops nubicus. The sequence continues at coordinate 2,175 of NW_008594955.1, read as the reverse complement.
CAGGCCCACTTCTCAAGCTTGTCCAGGTCCCTCTGGATGGCATTAAATCCCTCAGGCAAGTCAACTGTACCACTCAGCTTGGTGTCATCTGCAGACTTGCAGAGGGTGTAGTCAGTCTCACTGTCTATGCCGTTGATAAAGATATTGAGCAACACTGGTCCCAGTATGGACTCCTGAGGGGGACACCACTTGTCACTGATCTCCATCTGAACATCGAGACATGGACCACTACCCTCTGGATGCAACCATCCAGCCAATTCTTCTTCCACCAAACAGTCCACCCATCAGATTCGTAGCTCTGCAATTTAGAGAGAAGGGTGCTGTGTAGGACCTTGTCAAAGACCTTACAGAAGTCTAGATAGATAACATGCATAGCTCTTCCCTTGTCCACTGATGTAGTCACTCTATCATAGAAGGCTATGAGGTTGTTCAGGCAGGACTTGCCCTTGGTGAAGCCATGCTGGCTGTCTCAAATCTCCTCCCTGTCCTCCATGTGCTTTAGCATTGCTTTTAGGAGGATCTGTCCCATGATCTTCCCAGGCACAGAGGTGAGGTTGACAAGTCAGTAGTTCATGGGATCCTCCTTTCTACCCTTTGTAAAAATGGGTCAAATATTCCCCTTTTTCCAGTGACCAGGGAATTCACCTGATTGACATGATTTTTAAATATCATGGAGAATGGCTTGGCAACTACATCAGCCAACATCCTCAGGACTCTGGGATGCATCTTGTCAGGTCCTATAGATTTATGGGTGTTCAGGCTCCTCATCTGACAAGCCAGACAGAACTGTGTCTGTGAGCCCAGAGAATTTTCCTTCATTTCTGTCACTATGCCTGTGATTTATGCAGGACTGAAAAAAAAAAAGGGGGGGGGCGGGGGGAAATTCAAGGCCGTTAGAGGCAGTTTGCCAAAACCAGAAACCTCCTCTTTGCCAAGAGGATTTCCTGAGCAATCTAGGTGGTTGAGGACCTCGTCTCAAACAAAGTCTGGATCAGTGAGGTATCTCCTCATGCACAAATGAGTCTGAGGGATTTTCTTTGTTTTATGCATGCTTCTTCCTAAACCTGATCTTACAGTTGACTAGCAAGGACTGTTGTCCCTGTTCACCAGCTCAGGCTCTGATAGCTTTTGTAAGAGCATTTGTATCAAAATATTGTTGTGCTGGAGTCTCCAAGGCCATCTGGGGCTTTGTGCAGACAGCATGCTTACAAATGAATGAGAACCAAAGCAAATCAGCATTGCTTGGCATGGGTGAAATGCATTGCTAGGGTCTGTCTCTGCCAAGCTAGACTGTTTGGCTCCAGTCCCACTCTTTGGGGGGATTGTCTGTCAAAACACAATTTGGTATTGTACAGTGTCATGGTTACATGGCTCACTACTCCTTTAACCCCTCTCAGGCCTTGTTACTTGTTGAGTGGAAACCTCTGAATCTCCAACTCTTAAAGCAGACCTCAGGCTCTTGTGCCTTGCACCAGCTGTCCCTTGTGCAGCTGTGCTGGTTCACGTAGAGCTTTTCCTCAGCAGCTATCAACCAGTAGATTGTAACCTTCTCAAAAGGAAGGTATTATTTCTTAATGACATGAAATGATAAGAAGATATATATTTGTAGCATCTTGTGATGGAAGCCTGGCTTCTTGACCTAACTACCTCAAAAACCTCGTCATCCTTTCAAGGTGTGAGTCCAGCTTGGGCACTTGATGGACTCTCCTCGATTATCCCATCCCATCATGAATGGCAGCTGCTGCTTCTGCCAAGCCCTGCTGGCAAGCCCAGAGGCCACCTGTTAGCTGACAAGCCAAGACCTCAGTGTGATTGTCCTTTTGCCAAGAGGTGTATAATTGTATTGCCCACCCCACTTCCGGATGTGTTTCTGAGTTCATTCAACCTAAGTACGGCCATAGTAAATCCCACCAGTGGCTTGGCCGGGACGCGACACTCCAGGTGGCTCCAAGCCCATTACATACAGCATTAGCTATAGTGAAGGTCCTCAGTAGGCCCTGGTAGAAGCGCCATCGCTGAGCATGGGTTCTGCGGGGCCACCTCCCGTCTCGGAGTCCCAGGGAGGAGCAGGAGGAGGACGTGCACGTTCCCCTCGGGAGGCAGGCGAGGAGCGCAGGGGGCGCGGAGAAGGCCGAGGAGAGCGGTGGCTCTCGGTGGGTGCGCGGCGGCACGTGC